>NW_010294264.1:2939-6411 GCF_000700745.2 Antrostomus carolinensis
TGCGGCATCTGGAAATCTTGGGAGAGGGAAGGGGAAAGTGCAGGCACAGGTGATACTTTGAGTGCTCTGGATTTGCTTCCTGGGAGGTTGGTGGAATGGGCTGATGGTGGTGGCAAAAGGGAGGGGGTTGTCTCAGCCACTTGGCATTGGTGGTGAGAAAGGAGAAATGTGCCTTTTCCTAGTCGTGACTGACTGACTTGGGTCTCTTGATTGATTGTGTATGCCTCAAAGCTTTTGGCATACTGAACTGAGGGCAGCATCCAAAGTAACTGTGTGTGAGAGCATCGCAGAACTGAGATTTTGCTCGGCTCTGGCTAATTATTATGGGAAGTATCTACTGAACTTGTCTATAGCAATAAATCCAATGGCACCATTGCAAGAAACAAAAGGCCTTGGGGTTAGACTGGGAAATGTAATGGACATGGGAGCAAATACAGGTACCTACATTCTTAAGTGGTGTCGTGGCTTCATACCCTTGTTGGGTGAGAGACACGGCTGTGGGTAAAGGTCAGACTATATTTGGTGTCCCTCCTGGCTAGAATTAAAGGAAAGAGACATTCTCCGTTGAGAGGAAAATGAGTTTGCAGAACTGCTTCTGGAGCCAGAAAGTCTGAGATGGGAAGAAATTTTATGCTCCTGGTACAAGCCTGTTGGACCAGGACCAGGGATGGTTCCTCCTGGCTTTTGGGAGGCCTGATGCTGGCACCGTGTTGTTGTGATGTGGAACAGAAGCCCCTGGCAATACGTGAATGTTCTTGTCTTGTCCATACACGTTAGTTAAAATCTTCTAAGATAAGTCTTATGAAAATCTAAAGAAAAGATGCATTAAAACATTTCCCAACAATCTGGAAGTGTTGACTTTGTGTGGTTCCGTTGGCTGAACAGATAAATCACTGTGCTCTTGGAAATGTGGTGGCATTTGCATCTGCAAATCTCATCTGCTCTGTGGTCCACCATAGTGTGCCCGAGTCCTCGCAGCTGGACCGCTGGCAGAGCCCTGGGAAGAAGGTGGCTTTGCTGCAGTGAGTGTTGCCATCAGCCCTGGCATGAGCTCAGGTCCTGCTGGAGCAGGCTGGGCTCTGCTTGTGGAGCAGGAAAAATCATCTGATGCTGCTAGGGAGAGAAAAATCTCTTTGGGGGTTTTGCTTCTTGGGGAAAGGCCTACTCTGCAGCTGCTATTGGAACAGCAAAGGTGATACGTGGCTCTGCAAGGGGATGAGCTCTGTTGTTGCACCTGTAGTGGTGGAATTTGGGGAATAGTTGAGACCCGTAAATCCCTTGTAGGCAGGAGAGAGGCTGTAGTGTCCCACGGTGCCCCAAGGTTTGGGGTGGGTAATAAAGGCTTAGTCAGGAGGTGGACAATTTAAAACCTCTGGATGCTGATGGACCAGACACCATTTCCAAAGATGGGGTCCCCCAGCACAGTGCTGCTGCTTTGGGGGTGAAGCCTGGCCGGGGGGGCTGGTTGAGGAGAGAAGGAGACCAGCATGGCCAAGCTGGAGGCTGTGAGCGAGCAGATGGGGTGACCTGCTGTGACTTGGGTCCTGGCCAGAGCACCGGGACGGTGCCTGCCTGCCCTTGAAATACACATCGGTGAAACTCCCCAGGAACAACTCTGCCACAATTATAAAGCTAAAAAAAACCCCAAACCACAAAACAAAAAAAAAACCCCCCGAAGTGTTTGCAGAGATGCCGCCAGGCCGGGGTGACTCCGTGCCGCTTCGTTTATCAGCGGGATTTCCTAATGACCCTGCTCATTTTGGTGCGGTGGCTGCTGCAGGATGAGCTGTGTGGTGACTGTTACCTCCCACCTCAGAATGTCTGTCTGTGGCAGCTGAATTTCCCCACCTGGCACCTGGTGGGACCAAAGCTGGGTCTGGCTTTGGGGTGTTGGGAGCAGTGGGCCAGCCCGCAGAGCAACTAAGCGGCTGATTTATCAAAAAAGGGCAGGGGATTATTTTCATAAAGACAAGTAGTTCTTTCATCTAATCCCATTACAGGACCTGACCTCGAAGGTCTTGGTTGTAAACTTAAGTTCATGGCGGGTTTTTTTTAAGTTTGGACTATTGGACTTACAAAACTCTCTGAAATTGATATCGCTGGTTTTACAGATAAAGTGTTGGATGATTTAAAGGACTTATTAAAAGGATTAAAAAAAATCATTTTCCATATTAGGTCTCTTCAATTCTCCTCTAAATCTTTAATAAAGTAGAAATTGACTTTTAGTTATTTAAAATTATATGTTTCCTACTGCCTTTTATTTTAAATTCAGAGAATTTTTTTGTGGGTAGAGAGAATATGTTAGCTGTTTCAAAAATAAATTCTAGTGATTGTAGTAGAACAAGAATTCCTTGTGCTATTTATTGCATTTGTTATCAGAGTTGTTCCTCCCTAAAGAAGACAGTGGGAATATGAACACTGTGGCACGGTGCTGTTGTACTAAGACTTGATAAAGTTTTCTTGAAAAGGTGCCTTTCTGCTAATTTTTTTTCTGGGAATTAATAAATATTGAAATAAAACTATGAATACATGCATTGACTGTACTAAAATAGACACAGATGGTGCCTTGTGATGCCTCTTTATAACCTTTAATAAAGGTTATCAAAGGTGCCTGAAAGTCAGGCATCACCAATAGGTTATTTATTTTTATCAAATGACAGATTTTTAAGTTTAACAAGTTGAACATCAGTTCTGAGGCGTATTAACTGAGATTAATTTGTCCCTCATTTATTTAATCTGAATTGTCAGGAATCATGTTCTCTACTGATGTAAATGTCGGCCAAAAGGACTTATTAGTAGATTTGATTGCTTTTTAAATTTAACTAGCAGAGATGCGCTGGCATGCCTAAGAGAATTGGTCTGTTTCTTGCGAACAGTTCAATGCCTAATGAATCACTTCAATGTACTTTTCTGAAGGAAAGCAGAGCAATTTAAATGTGCAATGCATTGATTTACCTCAAATGGATTAGGCCTCTGTGTGCAATTCTTTGCATTAATTTACTTTCTCCACCGCTGTAGTAATAACGGCAGCGTGTCTGTACGGCATCAGCCCAAATTAGCTCACATAACTTGCTAGAAAGCAAAATAATTAATATGTGGCTGGAAAGGGGATGTGGGAATGGATCTTTCTGAGAGGACGTGGGTCTTGAAGTGCCACCGGGAGCTGTGCCAAGGGCAGGACTGCGGGGCTGGAGCCCAAAGTGGCTGGGATGTGTGTGGGGTGTCGGTCCTCTGTGAGCATCAGTTGGGTGTAAGGAGGAGAGAATTGTATCCAAAGTACTGATGATTTCTTGACTTTACTATGAGGGGAAAAAAAGTATTTGTAATTTGCTGCAATAAGTAGGTTTTTGTGTGTGTGTGTGGCCAGGTATGCTTTTTAAAATGACTGAGGGAACAGGTTACAAAAATCTGTAACTCCAGCAGATTTGAGCATATTTTATTGCTGTAGTAACTTTTCAGCCCTCTCTTTCCC
>NW_010294264.1:6423-17682 GCF_000700745.2 Antrostomus carolinensis
CCCGTGCAGTCGCAGCCTTGGGCCAGCTCTGTCCTTGCCGAGCAGCTGGCGACCAGGACACAAAACTCTGGGTAATTCCTTATTTAACCACTTTGCTGCAGAAATGGCGCCTGGGCTTTGTTTCGCTCTGCGGGGATTACTGTGGCCAAGCAGCTCTCGCGACTTTCAGCCTTTTTTGGAATTACCCTTGTAGGCTTCTTACATACTTGTGAGGATTAATTTCCGCCTGCTTCTCCATCGGCTAATTGCCATTGCTGGGCAGCTGCCTGCCCAGATGTAAACCTGCGGGGAAGCAAAGCGATGGAGCATCCCCAGCCGCTGCCTCCCTCCCTCGGGAGCCCGGTTCCCTGCTCCCAGTTTGGGACTGGAATCCTCACCTGTGCAGCACCGGTCGGAGTTTGCTGCATCTTGGATGGAAGCAAAGCCGACCAGGACAGGAGATGGGGGACAGCATTTTTGTATGGGAGGATGAAGGCAGCGTAGTGACTGGGGTGGGGAGGCAGTGTTGCTCCTGCCTTCCTCCTCCTCCTCCTCCTCCTTGGCAGCTGGCACCCGAGAGCGAGCGTGGATTATTGTTTGTGATTGATTTGCTGATGCTGGCAGTTGTACAGTGTGTTCTGGGACTAATAGGGTAGCACCGAATTATTCAGGCGTTATTGAAATGAATCACATTTGTGATGAGTAATAAGTAGCAGACTTTGGTATTTATGAATAATTAACATGGTAAAGTTTTTCTTAGACATGAAGAAATGATTTAATTTCTACTGTGAACATTGTAAAATTAATGAAAGATAATTGCATTTGCTAATGTGAGACTAAGAAGCCAAAGCAATCTATTTTTTTGTGTTTAAGTTTACAATGCTGATGTAAACAGTGAATGTATAAATCCTTCAATATGTTTTTGCTGGGTGGGACCTGTGTTTAAAATCCAGAGGGATGTTTTTGTTGAAAGAAAAAGTCTGTTGGTAAACACTTAACTCACTGTTGCTGTTTCCATCCACTCGCATATCTGGATGGGTAGCGTATATATGTGTATAACAAGATAATGTTTTTGAATGAGTGGCAATTAGGACCGGCTTTTTTTCTTGTTCCCTGACTCTAGCCTTCTTCCTCAGCTGTTCATGCTTTTAAAGCCAGAATCCATTTAAGATACTGCTTATATACAGCTTTGAGTGAAATATCCGTTTATTTAGTCTTGAAAAAAATCATTAGTCTTTAGAGACCTACGAGTCATAAGATCCATTAGGGGTGAGACTCAAATCATGTTACTTCTTGGTTCTCAGCTGCTTATCCAACTCTGAAGGAGCCAAACTTTTGATGTGATATAACTAAATATATGCAGCTATGAGGGAGATAATCTTGCAGCATTAAACGATTTTTGCACATCTCCATAAAAGCATGAAGAAGACTGTGCCTTTCATGAGATCCTTGTAGCAAATGCTCCTAATTTCCCATAATCAAAAGGACTGTGAAGTTTTGATGCTCTTAGAGGTCCAAGTAGCTGGAAGATCAGTTCTTCCTTTACTCTATTTTGTGTTGGGTAAATTAAAACATTGCAAGGCTCCCAGCAGTGGGAATCTGCTTGTTCACATTGCTGTTTGAACTGTGGGATCCTTCAGCAAACACCCAAATCAAGTGAGCAAAGCATTCTTTGCCACTGATTATTTTCTCCAGGCTTCATTGTGTTCAGAGTAAAGCAACTGTGTTAACCCTCCTATTAAGAAAAACAATGTTTCCTTGGTCAAAGCCAGGGAAGCTGCTTTTTTGAGTTCCTTTTTCAGGATAGCTGAGGGCAGAGCGTTTCCTTTTGCCTGTGGGAAAGTTATTCCCTGGAGCAATCCCAAGCCATTCTGAGTTTGGGTTTGTTTGGGGGTTTTTTTTGGTTTGTTTTTTTTTTCCTTGAGGGTTCAGAGAAAGTTATTGGGAATGTGCTTGTGTCCTGCATGAGCAAAACCTACCAGGTACTATCTATCTTCCTTTTTTTTTGGCAGCAGCTTGATAGGGAAGATGCTGCAGGACTCATCCTCCCACGATACCTGTTGCCCACAGAGAACTTTAATGGGGCTGGATGTGGGTGGAAGCGTCTGTCCGTTTGATGCTCCCAGAAGAGCATCAGGCTTCGTTCCTTCTGGAACTGATATCGCCAACTGGAGATAGGGAGGAAGACAGTTACATGGCTTCTGCCTTTCACAGAGCTGTTTGTTTTTCTGTGGGGGTGTTGAATCTCATCAGTACAGTGGTAGCACGGAAAAGACAAAAGCGAAGGAAATGTCAGACGCAACAGCATGTGTCTGCCTGATGATAGTGACTTGCAAAAACATAAATGGCATAAATTAGGCTTTAATTCCTCCAATTCTTGTGTGCTCCGAGTCATTCACTAGTAAGAGAAGAAGCTGGTCTGTTGGCATGGTCTCCCTGTTAGGTTTTCTGTTTTACTAACTGTGTATCTTTAGCTGAAACTTCAATAGGGTGCTTATTTATTTATTTATTTTAATTCTGGTGATTTTCAATAACTTTAGGTGAATAAAATTTGGAGTAGAGTTTTGACTTTCTAATAAAGCTGATTTAAAGGTCAGTTGTTTGGCTTTCTGGTGGCGAGTTGCTGCTGGGGTCTGTTGTCTTGGCTCTGGTCTGTGTGGGAGAAAAGTGGTGGCCAAACACTCAAGTGGGATTTGAGAAGCCAGAACTTTACACCTGGGATGAATCCTGTCTCCATTGCCATGCCTGTCCTCTTCCTCTTGGCCTCTGCCATGTGTGTCATTCAGCTCTTTGCACCAGGATATCTTTCTGTGTGTGTGTAGCATGAAGGATGTTGGATTTCCTGGGCTCACTGTATATAGTAGCTCTGCTGCCTATACATGAATAATCTAAGGTATAGGCACTGAAAAGATTTTTTCAGTGTTTTGTTTGAATTCTGGGAAGCTGTAGTTTTAAATAGAAACCCGATGTACTGTACTGACAGGTGACTCCAGCCTGCCAGGTACCCCCTGTGCTGGTGTCCTCTGGGGGTTGTGGTGTTCCTTCTTTTCCCAGGAAGGCAAGAAGAAAGCTCCTTGACCATGTAGCTGTGGGTACGTGGTCAAACAGCTCGGTGCTTTCACAAGCAGTCTCTGACTTCACCCTTTGGAAGGAACAGCTTGGGAAGATCAGAAGTCTGGTACAGTTGTCCTAAAGTATGGTCTAAGCATGCACTAAAGCTAAATGTATGAGCCTGGTGCTCTGACTCGTAGAAAAGCATATTGAGAAAAGCTAGGACCTGCTCTCCTAAATAGGAGACACTGCGTATCTAACACCAGATGTCCTAACCAAAGTCAGTAGGAATTGCTGCTCTGCTTTAAGCTTTTGCTTTGTCTGGTTGCAATGGGTGGCTGCTAAGGCTACATCTGCTCAGGGTGGAGAGGACTAGACTGTCTGAAGGCAGTGGTAGCGGAGAACTGTAATCAGTTCCTTTTATCTCTTGAACACTGTTTACAAAACTATCCTATATAGCCATTTAAACCAGTCCTGCTTCAGGAGCAGGTAAGACAGACCGTGGGTAAGCTCATGTTCTTGAATAGAACTGATGCATTTTACCAAGCAGAGTTATAAATGCCTTTTTTCATCCCATTTCCAGAGAAGAGGCAGAGAAATGAATGAAAAGAATAGTTGCAGCTGCTTCTCCTGAGAAGCTGCTGGCTCACTTTCCATGCTGCTACTTGCATTTTGGATGTCAGCAGTGTTCTGGGTTGGAATATGAGCACTCCCAGAATTTTTATGGATAGAGGCAGCTTCCTCACTGAGTTAGATTTATGGGGTAGTGCTGAGGTTCAGCTGATAATAGCTGCTGGAGTTTGGAGTTCGCAGCTTGCTGGCAGTGATGCAGAACAGCCGAAGAAGAGGGCAACGGCTAGGGATGAATTTTGACTGGGGAATAATTCTGCAAGCTGTTTTATCACCCAGTGTTTGCAGCATATTCAATATCCTTCCATGCAAGAAGAAATTGCAATTTTGCTAGAAATACAATCAGCAGAAAATGCTGCATGAGAAATGTGTGAGCACTGCCCTATCTTTGGATTACTGAGCTCTTTTGTTGCTTGCAAGGACAAAAGTGTGTGAATAACTGTCCTTGTCTGTGAGCATGGCTAAGTGCATTGGACTTGGTTTGGTAAAATCTGCCCTAAATATTTTTTAAGTTATTTATTGGGACGTTTAATGGAAGGCACATAACTGAGAACAGTGCTGATGTTTCTGGAGAAGGTATCAGAAGGAGGTTGTGCATCAGTAGGTTTAAGATGTGGACAAACGATATCTTGTCAAGCCTGAGCTCTGTGTGAACAAAAGTACTTTAATATATTACCTGAGCATATACTTAAAGTATTCAAATGTATTGCTAAGCACTTTGCAGAACAGGGGTCAGTCTCATGGCGTGAGCACCTTTTGTTGCCCTGGGGTGGTGAAGTTTCCTGCTCTGCAGAGTTATGATTTCATGTGTCTTTGCTGTCGTTCGGGATACCAACTTTCCCTGCTCTAGTTCGCCTTTTCTTGCTACTTGGAACTGGTCAATGCTGCAGCTGCATGTGCACCAAGACAAGCAGAGGGTGTAGGGTCTAGAGATTTGCTGAGACAAGAGAAAATTGAGATTGCCTGTTATAGGACCCAAAGGCCTAGAGGGCAGCTTGGGTAAGTTGATGCGTCCATGTGACGGTGTCTGTCCTGGCTAGTGTACAGGGTTTGGGTTAGGGACCTGCAGAACCAGAAGCAGCAGCTGTTTCAGACTCTGCATAACAGCCAGGCCTCTGCAGGAGAAGGCTATAGAGATAGATGTTTTTCCTAGGCAGGTGTGATAGTTCCACTGGGCTGACCCTTGGCCAGCAGCCAAAACAGCCGTTCACCCACTTCCCCCTCACCCCCGGGGGATAGGGGAGAGGACTGGGTGGCAAGGACAAGGAAACTCATAGGGTGAGATAAAGACAATTTAATAGTAGAAAGAAAAGAAAACTTAAAATAATACTGATATTAAAATAGTGGTGAAAATGATAACAGTAACAAAATATGGATATGAGTGATACTCAGTGCCATTGCTCACCACCTGCTGACCAAGCCCGTTCCCAGATCACAATCCTGGAGCAGCGACAATCCTGAACCAAAACCGCAATCCTGGGAGAGCCAGAGCCCGAGTGAAAGCCAGAGAGAGGAAGAGAGGAAGAGCCCCTCATGAATATACTGACCATGACATGATATGATATGGAATATCCCATTGGTATATCTAAATGCCAATTTAGCTTATTAATTTAAATACTCCTCACCCCCTTAGATCTTGCTGTTGTAGACCAACAAAACACAAAGTCCTTCACTTCCAGTGACACAAATGCAAACACTGGTGTGTTCTCAGTGTCTCTCTCATAAATCCCAGGCTGAAAGCAAAACGCAGCACTATGCTAGCTACTAAAAAGAAACCCAGGTCTGTTCCAGCTACAAACCAGGACAGCAGGTTTCGTTTGAGGGTGTAGGGGAAAAGTGGGGCTTAGACCTCTTTTCCACCAGCATCTGGGAGAGCATACCCAAAAGGCCAGCTCCATCTGACCTGTATCCGGACCTCCCATCAGCCAATCCCTTTTGTAAAATTGTTCAGTGTATCAGGCAGCACAGAGGAAAAAAAAAAAACCACAGGCAGGACTTAAGAATAGCTGAGCTCATGGTGAGATAAAAATTTCTCAGAGCCTGGATTATGGAAGGATCCGGTTATTTGTAAAATATATAAGCAGATTCTCTGCCTCAGCCGCGGTGGCTCAGCAGTCGTGCTGGAGGATTTGATGGTGTGCTCGGCCCATCCTGCTGCTCTCCCAGGTTCAGCTGAGGTCTGGAAATTGAGGTTTAAGGCTGATGACAACTTGTGTATTAAATGTTGCAAATTAACTGTATTTTGGAAACTGCAAATATGGGCTTTTTTAAGGAATGTAAGGCTGTCTTTTTTCTTGTCTAAAGGGTTGTTTTTGCTTTTTCTGACGTTATTTTCCTGGAATTAGCGGGACAGTTTTGCTTTTACTTTTCTTTGTGTGTCACCTGAAGTCATGAAGGTGAATTGCTTCCTGCATTAAACCTGTGTATTCATGGAAGAGTGATGGATATGAAGTATCATACTTTATTTTTTCCCTAACAGTAAAAATATTTAATGTCTTGTATAATGTTCTATCAAGATAAATGAAATTCTGGTTTCTCTACTCCTGTGATTAAAAGATCTTTTCATGTATATTTGTATGTCTCTCAGTACATGTTGGAATCCTGGTGCTTATACCTGTTGCTTATAATGGAGGGTGGGTTGGTGAAACCTGAGATGTGGCATCTCGTGATGGTGGATGCTCAAGCTGAAATCTGATCACTGAGAGAAACTAAAACAGTCTATGAAGCAAGTTGCTTTTTTTTTGGCAGCAGGTGTTACCAAACTGCTTTTCTGTGACTTTCATCTCAGCATATTCAGTTTAACTAGAACCTGTTTACTTATTGAGGACAACTTTGGCATAGAAACCACATCTCCTCCCCCAAACACAGCCAGGTAGAAGTCATTGGGCACATGAGCATTTGCAGTTGGCTTGCCTGTCTAGGGCTGCATCTTTTACAGTGCAGCTAATAGTTTCAGTTACAGCAGAGGACTGGCTTAATTTTCTGTGGAAAGGGAATCTGGGATGTGATATAAAGGCAGCAACTGCAGTTCTGGGCTGCCAGAAGTCATTGCCTTTTTGTATTTGTGGGAGTTTGTGGTGGGCTCTGTTACAGGACTTGGGAGACACACTTTTCTTTTGGAAGTGGGTTATGATAGGATTTATAGATGCTGAGGAGCTTGTTGTGTCCCAAGGGCATGACCTGTGCTAGTGTAAGTGATCCTAAAATCTGCAATGTGCTAACTGCTGAGAGTTGGTTTGGGATGTTTGGAGAAGAGGGGAGCAGAACACAGGCTTTTTAGTCCATGTGGACAGCATCCTTTTATTTTACAAGTTGTTTTTCATCTTTGCTTGAGCAGCTGAGATGAAACATCCTTTATTGTTTAAGAACAAAAACAAAAGTCTTCACTTTAATGCAGGTACCAGGGCTGGGATGTGCTGCAGTTGCTTATTGCATCGCTTGGCTTTGATCCTTGGTTGTGGTGTAGGAGTGCACAGTACAACTCAGGAAGGTGTGGTGGTGAAGTGGTTTTAAGTTCCTGGTCTAGACTGACGCCCGTGTCCCTGGCCCAGAGCAAGTTAAGATCAGTCCAGGCTGCAAGCGCTGTCGAGCTCTTTGGGGTCACCTACAGCAATCGTATCCCCTGGTGCACACAGCCCAGCCAGCTCTTCTCTTATCACCTGTACTCCCTCCTCGTGTGCCCCTCAGGCAGGGAGACTGGAGGAAAAATTGCTGGGAGGAATGTCAAAAGGTTGTCTGTTCCCTCCCCTGTTTGCAGATTGGGATTCTCTTACTGGTTTTTATTTTTTTTTTACACAGTTTTCTTGTTAAATGAGCAGCCTTTTTGCAAGCCCCACTGCTCCTTGGGCTGGGAGCAGGGTGAGTATCTCTGCCTAGCAGAGATTTTGTGGTAAACTTTATTGTTGTTGTACTTGAACACTAACCTGAGGGATTTTTTCCCTTCTCTCTTTAAACAAGCTTTTTTTTTTTTTTTCCACTAATGGAAAATTTCAGCTTGTCTTCACTTAACCACTGTTCAGGCTTTTCCAGGAAAATGGAATGAATCAGTAATGCTTCCCTCTCTTGCTTCTTGTGTGCTTTAGCTAATTGTATTATTATTATTGTGGGTTTTTATTTCTTCTGTTCCCACCAAACTGGCATTGTTTTCTAGACAGAAGAGGACAGCCAGGATCTCTAGAGTGGTGCTTCACCCTCTGGGGCTGTGTTACCCCCAGACCTTCAGAGTTTGGAAATCATGGATTTAGGAAGAGGGTGAAGCTTAACAAGGGCATATAAACACTTCTTACAACACAGCATTTTCCTCTAGGCTGAGGGGTTTTGATTCAAATGATGTTCAGGGATGAGATCAAGGAGTGCAAGTGCAGAGCCACCAAGGTGATGAAGGGAGTGGAGCATCTCCCTTATGAGGAAAGGCTGAGGGAGCTGGGTCTCTTTAGCTTGGAGAAGAGGAGACTGAGGTGTGACCTCATTAATGTTTATAAATATGTTAAGGGCGAATGTCAGGAGGATGGAGCCAGGCTCTTCTCAGTGATGCCCAATGGTAGGACAAGGGGCAATGGGTGTGAGCTGGAACACAGGAGGTTCTGCTTAAACTTCATAAGAAAATTCTTTACAGTGAGGGTGACAGAGCCCTGGAACAGGCTGCCCAGGGAGGGTGTGGAGTCTCCTTCTCTGGAGACATTCAAAACCCGCCTGGACGCCTTTCTATGTGATCTCATTTAGGTTCCTGCTCTGGCAGGGGGATTGATCTAGATGATCTTTCAAGATCCCTTCCAATCCCTGACATTCTGTGATTCTGTGAACTTTGAGTTTCCCATTTGGCAACAGGGAGAAGCAGTGTCTCAGTGCTGCCTGGCTCCCTTGCTACCACTCACTCCTCCCTGCAGCTCCCAGCACCGTCCTAGAGGTTTGTTCTTGATTGTTTCACCTTTCACGTAGACTCGATGCTCTCTAGATTGATGTCTTGAAGTGTGGGTTTAAAAATCAGCTAGCAAATGACTGCACTGTAATAGATGTTATTGCACTAGACATTATATTATAGAAGTCACTGTGGTTAAGTGGAATATCTCTGGAATCTTGTTTTTATCAAGACATTTATGTTCCTGTCTAATTTTTGTGGAGAGTCGTTTAGATGTTTTCCAGATTAGAGCATAATGGAACTGTTAGCTATAAATGTTCGGAGGAATCCATTACACATGGTGATTTAGTGGTTAGTCACAATTACTTTGGAGCTACAGTGTCAAATTTAACACCAACCTTCAAAACCACATATTGTGAAATCTGGTCATCCTTCCTGTGACATGCTTCTCCAACCTCCCAAAGAGGAAAAAGACATTTTGTACAGCAAGATACAAAAGCAATTTGGAGGGGACAGGCAGATGCTGGAGGAATGACTCGCTCTAAGAAGCAAACCAGCAGGCAGTTTTTCCCTGTAGAATTTTAGCTCTTTTGTTTGTGCTTAATTAAAATCCAGATTGGTGACAGCAGTTGGGTTGGTGTGCTTGTTTCCCATCCCACTGGAGATGCAGGGCTGTGGCTCCTGCTGCGGGACAGCCGCCTGCTCCTGGACAGGAAAGGGCTGGCCTCCTCGAGATCTAGGCTGGTGTTTTTGTTAATGGTAGAGGAGATGTTCTTGTGGGTTCGTTGAAGGCACCATGGGCTGTAGAGCTATAGCTAAATAATTAGAGCAATCTTTGCATATCAGAAGTATCAACAGACATTTTCACTCACCGCAGCTATATATAGGCATCTGCTTTAACCACAGCCTGCGAGCAGAAGCTGTTGCCTCTGTTTAGCTTTCAAAATACGATGTTTTCCCCGAGATAACTGCCTGCTTGTTGCAGTTGGCCTCCCGTTCCCGTGTCCAGCCCAACAAGAGTTGTGTGCACTGTCTTGAGCTGCACCTTCTCCAACCTCCTGGGATGGGAATTATTGCTCTGAATTGAGTGACCAGCATCTTGCTGGTTTTTGTTTGCTGAGTGGAGGTTTTATGACCTGCAGGGCTGTGTATTTCCTTGCTCTCAGCTTGAGAGGTGAAAGCGAGTTCATCTGAAGAGTGTTGTAGCATTCTGTCGAGGATTTAAGCCCAGGGTGGAGGCTGCCAAAATGAAATACGTAAACCTGAGATTTAGAGGATAACCAAGTAAATCCCATTAAATTTGTGTGTCTTAGAGTCTCGGAACAAAATTTGGATTAAGGGATGAGCTCCTGCAGTTGGACATACCAAAGCTCCTCAGTCGTTTTTGTTGTCTGGGCATATTTGTTTCTGCAGTGGTTGGTGCTAGAGGTGCCCTCAGGATACCTCCAAGTGCTTCACTGTCAATATTTTCATAGCAATGATTTAATAGCACATTTTAAAAAGAATATTATTTGGGATTGTTAAGACTTGACCTTACTTTGGAGTTCCTTCTTGATACCTGGAAGAGATATTGAAGTTCTAGGTTTGTGCAAACTTGAAAGAGTCAGTGCCCTGATCAATAGTGGAGTTTACTAGTAAAGCTTTGTAAAAGGTCTAGGAATTCTTAGCTAATTCAAGTCAGACCCCTCCCTTCTTACAGAAATTGGAAAAGTTTAAAACCTGTATAAGTGCAGATCATCTAACCCTTCCATTCCCTTGGGTTTAGAACGTTGCTTTCATTCATGAGCACGAGATAAGCTTTTAGAAGAGGGAACATTAGAGGACTTCAGTTTTGTGTTGAAATCAGAATTTTCCGGGACCTGCAGCATAGCAGCAAGGTTGCCACGACTCTGAACTACCCGGGGAAGGAGTTTGTACTTGCTGTCGTGCCTTTGGCAGCTCATCCTCAGCTCGCTCCTGAAGGCATCCAAAGGGCATTGAAAACGGCAAAGGGGACGCTGTGACCTGGGGTGTCCCCGTGCTGCCTGTCCTCTGCATTCTGGGGTGCTGCCAGGTTTCATCTCAGCTTAATCTCTGCTGCTGCGTAGATGAAATCTGCATGCTCCCCGTTAGGTATGCCAGGGGCTTTGCAGGGGCAATGCTTTCATGGCCCAACTTGTCCCTATTAGAGACAATGGTGCTTGTCCCGTTGTTTGAATGAAGAGCCCCATTCCCCGGTGAGGTGACCTCCTTGGAAAGGAGATAATTCATGCCCCTCACCAGCTCTGTCTTCACTTGGTGTCCTGGTTTTGCTAGGATAGAGCTAATTTTCTTTGTAATAGCTAGAACAGCACTGTGTTTTGGTTTCAGTGTGGGATTTGTTATGAGAAGAGTGTTGATGATGTACTGATGTTGTTAATTGTTGCTGGGAAATCAAGGACTTCCCAACTTTCCATGTTTTGGTTGTCTGCAGGTGTAGAAGAAACTTGGGGAGGGGCGTAGTAAATTAGCAAACCCAGACTGGCATTTGGATATTCTGTATCATATAATGCCATGTTCAGTATAGAAATGAGGGTGGGCTGGGAAGTGAATTTGCTAGGGGCTCGCTCCCCCTCTCTTTTCTGAGGTTGCAGTTGTGGGATTGTCTCTGCTCCAGGTTTGTAGTTTTGGGATTGTCTCTGCTCCCGGATTGCTAGCTGGGGACTGGGCTGGGCATCGGTCAGCGGGTGGAGAACAATCGCACTGTGCATCACTCATTTGTA
>NW_010294265.1:0-271 GCF_000700745.2 Antrostomus carolinensis
GGTGAGATCGAGAAGGAGGAGAAGGAGAAGGTCTGGTACTACGCCCAGCTCCAGAGCCTGGCCACGCGCCTGGACGAGCTGCCCCATGTGGAGACAGTGAGTGGGGACATCCCAGTACCCCCGGGACACGGGCAGGACCCTGCCCCCCCTTACACCCCCTTCCTCACACACACTTTGCACTCCCAGTTCTCCATGCAGATGGATCTGATCCGGCAGCAGCTGGAGGTCGAGGCGCAGCACATCCGCTCGCTGATCGAGGAGCGATTCGGAA
>NW_010294265.1:359-695 GCF_000700745.2 Antrostomus carolinensis
CCTGGGCACCCAGCTCCACCCAGATCCTCCCAGTGCCACCCAGTGCTGTGCACCTCACACCCAGTTCTGTGTGTCCTCACAGGTAGCACCACACAACCTCCCACCGAGGTCTGTGTATCCTTGTACCCAGCTCCTTGCACTTTCACACACAGCTCCTTGCACACTTGTACTTGACTCCTTGCACACTTGTGTCTCCTCCGTGCACACTCACACCCAGCTCTGGACACCCAGTTCTGTGCATCCTCACACTTAGCACCACGCAACCTCCCACAGAGGTCTGTGACCTCTCACACCCATCTCCTTGCACCTCCACCCCCAGCTCCTCACACCCTCACC
>NW_010294265.1:851-1054 GCF_000700745.2 Antrostomus carolinensis
CGGCTCTGGGGGTCCCGGGGGGGTCTCAGCCCCCACTGACATCCTCTGTCCCCGCAGATCCGGGCGTCCCGACTGGAGCAGATCGACAAGGAGCTGATGGAGGCGCAGGACAAGGTGCAGCAGCCGGAGCCGCAGGTAACGGGGACGGGGCTGGGGGCAGCGTGGGGGTCTGTCCCCCGTCCCTGCGGGTGGCTGAGCTGGGG
>NW_010294266.1:0-9157 GCF_000700745.2 Antrostomus carolinensis
CACCTCTGGCATTAGCCGGGAGGCCCAGCCTCTGTGCCTGGCCATCCTGTGGGCTCACCTATAACATCGCCCAGCAATCAGCAATTACTTTGTTTACTGCCCTGGGTGGTGTGAACCCTTCTTTCCCATCCCACACCCCTCCTGAAGAGGTGCCATCTCTCTGCTTTGAGGTCGAAGAATAGGATGAGACCACCAGGCTTCCACTGGGCTGCTTTACCAGGTGACAGGAGTTGTCCCTCAGGGGGCTACTGAGGTCCCTGGAACCTGGGGTGGCATTTCTCCAGTCTGAGGACAAGAAGGCTGCCTGACAGGTGGTTGAAGATGCAGCCAGACCCTCTGTGGTGGTGCATGAACAGATGAAGCAAAGAACTTCAAGAGTCAGCTGTTCCTTTGGAGAAGCAGAAGACTGCAGTTCTGCCAGGAAGAAATGGTGGCCTTCAGCATTAAGGTCTCTTCTAGCTGCTTCATTAGGAGTTCTTTTCAAGATTAGGCAATAAACAATTTTAAACACAACAAAACAAAATAAAGTAAAAATGCTTTCCTCCTCTCTTATTTAGTATTCTGTTGACTGTATCTGGTCTCCTCTGTCCCCTCCTGGTCTCCCCAGTCCGGGAAGGACACTGGTGCATAGGCTGTGGGCCCAGGCCAGGGCCTTGGAGATGGAGAGGGGCCAGAGCACACAACGCACAAGGGCAGGCTGAAGGAGCTGCCTCTGGTCATGAGGGTGGTGAGACACTGGAGCAGGTTGCCCAGAGAAGTGGTGGATGCCCCATTTCTGGAAGCATTCAAGGTCAGGTTGGCTGGGGCTTTGAGCAACTTGATCTAGTGGAATGTGTCCCTGCCTACAGCAGTGGAGTTGGACTAGGTGATCTTTAATGGTTCCTCCCAACCCAAAGCCATTCTGACTCTATAACTATGATTCTTTGGTCAGCATCAAGAAGAAAAGGCTCAGGGGTGGACCTGATGGGTGACTACTGCTGCCTACTGGGAGGCTGAAGAGAAGATGAATCCTGCCTCTTCTCAGAGGTGCTCTGTGGTGGAAGGATGAACGACACCAGACCCATGCTGGGAGATGAAGAACTCTGAGTTAGATAAAAGGAAAAGACTGTCACCACGAGGGTGCTCAGACATGGAACAGGTGCCCCAGAAGGCTGCAGAGTCTCTGTCCTTAAGGGTCCATGACTGAACAAGTTCCTGAGCAACCTGACCCAACTGAGGCTGCTCTGAGCAGGAGTTTGGACCGGAGAGCTACAAGTGTTTCTCTCAACCTCTGTGCTTTTGTGGTCCTTTGTATGTCAGCCTTCCTGCCTTACCCAAGTTGGAGCCACCTGCACCCTTGTGGAAGGTGACCTTTGTCCCACCACCACCCAGACCCGCCCTGCTGACAATCACCAGCACGGGTGACCGGCCTACTACTGACCGGCAGGCACATCACCACCAGCAACTGCCCCATCAGCAGGCTTTGTTCTGCTGATCACAAGGCAGTGTTCCTCCCACCCTGTAGTCTCGTTCTCCTGCCCATGCCTCATCCCTTTGCTATTGGGATACTGTGGGACACTGCTAAAGACAGGGTAAGTGACAGTCACCGCTCTGCCCTTGTCCCACGGGACCAGCCGAGCCTGAGGTCAGGCCTGGTGGGATTCGCTCTTGGCAAATCCCAGCTGGCTCCCACCACCTGAGAGCTGCTGCTGGCTTGGAACAGGTTTCCCTTCAGAGGCAGGGAAAGCATTTCACTCCAGGGGTTGCAGCCAGTAACTTAGCTTCCCTTAAATTTCTTCAAACCTCCTGCCATGTCACAATAGCTGAGGGTTTTTTTATTTCCCACTATTCAAGGGCAAATTTAACATCCGAGGTACTGTGACAGTCAGAGCCAGCCATCCAATATTTGGCCCAAATATCTGGAAAGCTGTTCTTGCCGCAATGCAGCTCACAGTGGAATCAGTCTGTGTCTTTGCAGACTCATCACCAAATGAATTTTAAAAATATATAAAAAATTCCCATAGCTTTTTACAGAGAGATGGATGAAAACCACAGGCCAGCACTGAAGAGAAAAATCTCAATGGAAACAGGTCTTTGCTTGCTCAGGGGCTTGTTAGGTAACAGCTCCAAGATGAGGGATGTCTCAGGCTAGAGAAACCACTTGCTGCCTGCCCCCTTCTTCTTTCCTCTTTTCTCTTCTCATAGCTACATGGCAGAGGAGACTGAATTGTGATTACGTGGCAAGGTTTTCAAGGCTGGGGGGGCTGCAGAGGTGGCTTCTGAGAAGACACCAGGAGCTGCCCCCATGTTGGACAGAACCAATGCCAGGCAGCACCGAGGCAGACCTGCTGCTGGCCAAAGCTGAGCCCATCAGCAATTCTGGTGGCACTCCCATAGCAATGGGAGGGAGTAGTTGCTTCTACTTAGAAATTCATAACCACTCCCGAGACAGAGGCCTGAAAATAAAAACAGATATTGCTGAGGTTTTTTCCAGCACATCTGACTCTCTCTTCTTACTTTTCTTCTTTAAAAAAAATGCAGTGGAGTATTTGCTTTGGACAACAGATGCTGATACGGCTTGTTTTATACTGAGGAGCCAGCTGTTCCTTATGTTCCAAAAACAATGCCAAACCTTCCACTAAGAGACTTATAGTGTCTTTTATCCAGTGAAGTTGTTCCAAGTGGGCAATAAAAATTTTTCCTCTTTTTAATAGACATTTGTTTTCATGCCAGAGGTCTCTGCTGTTATCATTACCTGTAGTGACTGGATATTTGGAGTAATAAGCCATATGGCATTCTGTAAAGCAGAACTACCAGTGAAGAGAAAACAGAGCATTAAGCAAAAAGCGAAGTAAGTATTTCCATAACTGTAGCTACATTTTCACCCGTTTTAGTTCTACAAAGATGGGGATTGTGGTTGTGAACACTGTTTTTAGAGAAAATCAGTTTGGCTTGGCAGAAGTGAAGGCCCTTTCCCATGTACAGGAGTGCTCTCCCAACAACCGTAATAAGACAGAACTTGTGATCTTGCAAGAAAAGCATCACTTCCCTCCTCTCCACCTACATCTTCATGAACAGCCAGCTTAGAGAAAGCCTTCATACACAACATTTGATTGATCCCATCTCTTATTTCTGACTCCTCCCTCCCCCAATCTCATTTATAACTAATGGAATCAGTTTCTGGGATGAGTTCAATTATCTGCCAGCAAGAGCTTGAGGCCCTTCCGCAACATCTATGATCCACAGCAACTGACAAATACCTGGAACCCATCACTCCAACCCTCAAATGCCTGTTCACAGTCCAGTCACTCCATGAGTATGTACCCCAAGAGCTAGGTGCTTATTTAGAGTTATGTGAAAATCTCCCAATAACTGTGCCTCTTTTGGGGGAGTTCAAAATGCTTTTTCTATGTGTGCAGCTGTTTTAGGAAAGACAGCTTCTCTACCATTTTTGGTTCTCAAACTTGTTTCTACCAGACAATTCATGCCATTTCAGGAGTTTACCGAGTGACTCATTTTTCCTATTTCCACAACGAACAACTTTGTTTTCACAAGCAGAAAATGTATTTTCTCCAGGGATTATATTTCTCCATGGAAATGTCAGCATAGCAGACCCTAGTAATTCAGAAGTCGATATTCTTGGTGCACATTTTTCTATAACACCTGGGAACAAATGTAGGGTAAAAATGAAGATGCATCTGTTTATTTGAACAAAACACAGCCCAGCAAACATCTGATCCTGATCTGCACAGCTGTGTACTGGAAATGACTTGAACTAGTCCTGTGACAAAGACAACGCAGACATCAAGCTCCAGAATTAGTAAGGCATAACACCAGCTCTAATCCTTGGAGTTTCTCCTGCTTAAACCCAGGTTGCACTTAACCGATTTCGTGAAATTACTTCTCTCCTGAAGTTATGACGTGCAATACTGTCACTGGAAAGACTCAACTAGCTAAAGACACAGTTCAAGACTATTTACCTGAGGCTTTGTGATGAATAAAATATTCTCCATGTATTCTTCAGTATAGTGTCTCCTTGGGAATATTTGAGAAAGAATTGCTCTATCATTTTAAAATATGACAAACACACATAACATTAGGATGATCACTAGCAGTATCAATACTGTTTTCAAGTTAGCATACATTATTCATATAGACTTTACTTCCCTAAGAGGACAACTACTACATTCAATGCTTAGCCCATTTATTTTTGCAAGAAAATGGATCAAACCAGAATACTAGTGCATGTTTTGGGAAGAGGCACATCCCGTAACTGTCAGGCAATTCACCATCACTTCTTTTCAACTTTACCTCCTTTCCATTGCTAATGTAAAACATCACTTTTTCAGACAAAAACTGCGTTCCTCTGGGCAGCAAAGACTTAAGGAGTTTGGGGGTTTGTTTGCATACACACAACAACCCTTACCTGAATGATTTATTGTAGCAACATAAATTAAAAAACCACTAGCCTTAAAAATATAAATAAAATATCTTACAGGCAGCTTTTTATTCACATTACATTAACAACTCAATATTTGGCAATGGAGAAGCTATTTATGAATGATCTCAAACACTTAAGATTGTTGTTTGCTGCAAAATGGGAAAGCTGGAGAGGAATATATGAGTTACTGAATGACACATCTACAACGTGAGGAAAGGAATTTTTTGGCAGTTGAAGTGGCATTGCTTCAAGTCTGTGGACATTCTCAGCTGGTTGGAGCGAGCATCAATAGATCTTCACTTAAACACACACCTGAAGTGAATGTGATTAATGACAATGATTGGCTCTGGCTGAGATGACCAACATCCTAAGCTCTTTCTGAGCAGCAACCAGAAGTCATTATGAAGCATTGTTGCAGGTTTGTTTATTGATAGATTGTTTAACAAATGAGTTGATAGCTCATGCATTTAAATTATGTTTTCATTGTCATAGTAATTCATAGCCACAAATACAATGCACTGCAGCAGCATAACCTGGAAACATGCAGACATGACACAGTGTAAGCAAATACTACAACTGAGAAGGGAAAGTTTCACAGGACGTTCAGGATGCCCACAATTACATTTTCAAACTCTAGTAGAAAGAATCTAGACTAATGGAAAAATAGAAGATTTGAGTAAAGGAGATTAGATATGAACCATGAAATCTTTTCCAGTTCCTTCAGGTGAATGGTGCTGTTGTCTTGGCCAAAGCCAAAGCTTTGTTGCCCCACCCTCAAGCCTAAACAGCAATTCCTACATTGAAGTCATGTGCTTGTACCACCTGGGTGTCCCAAGAAGCATTGCTGCTAAATGTTATCAGGTGTGTATTGTGCACATCCTTATTAACTTAGTTAATGGCTGTATTTCATCCAGTTTCCATCAAATAAGAGGTTACAAAATGGAGCTCTCGAGCCTCTAGCTATAAAGAGCTTTCAGAGGAAAGCCCTAATCCTTGCTATGACAAGCCTCTCAAATGAGTTTCTGTTGCTTTCTGTGCTGAAGGTGGGTCAAGAGGAGCTTTGTTATCTCAGAGCCTCTTATACTGAATGCAGATGGTGTTTGGAAAAAAAAAAAAAGACCACACAACTGTAAGTAGATTAAAATCAAAAGGGAAATATGGCATAATTCGGGCTGCTCAGCACCTGATAGTGAGACCTTTTAATCTCAGTATACAGGTTTCTCTGGCTTATGTATCACAGCACATGGTGAAAGCCCGCCAAGTAATCTGAAAAACTCATGAGTTGAAGCATACTTGAGAAAGTGTGAGCAAGTTCTTAGAATTGGGATATTCTGGAAGAGCTTTTTTTGTTTTAGAAAAAAATAAGCTGGTCTACATCCTAGTCAGCATGGACAGATTGAGAAGGCCATGGTTTAGAGGTAAAAAAACCCTCAATCTTTTCTGTAAAACAAAATACTATTTAAAAGTAAGCTGTTTTCTTCTTTTTTTTTAAAACTTTCTTTTGGTTGGCAAGGGTATAAAATAAGCTAGAAGATGTGCTTGCTCCATCTAAATAGAAAGGGAAGGGGGGGAATAAGGCAGAGGGGTAGTTCAGAGAAACCAGCTTCTACAAAGTGGACCTGAATTTCAGGTGGCTGTTACCTCATGTTAGTTAGCTAGAAAATTATACAAAATAAAACTTAATGGCAATGCCACTTACCTGCATGATCTCTTCTGTGGGTGGTATTCCCCTTATCTGCTTTTGTGTAGTCTAACCCTAAAATTTATCAGACTAAGTACATCACATAAACAGTGTTTGTTTATAATATCTCTTGCTGTTTTATAATTGCCTTTGCTCTTTCTAGTGAAAAATTGCCATGTGTATCTAATGTGAATTCATTTACTAATCTACTTCATTCTTTTCATTTCTAGCACTTCTAGTTGCTCTTGAAATTTCTTTTGTTAATTATTCTGAAATATAACTACCTGTACCAGATTTTTTTTTAAAAAGTTTCTAATGCCTTGTATTGTTTTATTGTCTGTGTTACAAAAATATGGGGATTTAAAAAAAAAGAGAAAAACAGTTTATATAAACAGCTTGATATTTTTAGAGCACAGGGTCAAGCAGATCAGCTTTTAATTAGAAACAGATTGAACTTTGATCGCTCCTGCAGAGCTCTACAGCATTGACTGAAGGTAATCCTTACAAGCTTTGGAGTGAGTGTAGTTGAGATATCTTGCCACTGACTTTGCATTTAGAATTGAAGGTCAGAAAGTTAAAGCACCACACTAAAGCTGAGGAGACTTAGATCCTACTGGGGTGTGGACACAAATGATGCGCTGCTGGGGAACACAAAAGGAGAGCAGTCCAAGCTACAAATCAAATGGTAAAGTGCTTCTAAGCTCTCGATCAGTTCATTGATTTATGGCAATGTATGAATATGTTTTTTGGAGATGTGTCTCAGTGTATGTGCAGCCCTGCACAGTTGTGTCAAGGTGCCACGAGACTTGAGTAAGGCCACCTGGCAAACGGTGCGTGTGCCTGAACAGAGAGTTCTAGAAGAACATGTAGGTATCTGCTTACATCCAAAGATGACCTGTTTGGCTCTCAACTCTTTTGAATCTAGTATTAATATTTTATGTTTAATTTTTTCAGTGTTAAATTGCAGTGAATTTAGGTTTTGTTTCTTTAGCTGTTTTTTTTGCTTTGTTTTTTTACTCTCAGGGTGTCAGTCTTGTTAGGAATATAGACAGTAGGTGTTTCTGATACTGAGCTTTCCCAGGTGAAATATCTTTTGTCAAAAATATGGAAATGAAGACATACTGATTTCTATGAAAAAATTTTCTAGAAAAAGAAATAAATATAAGTTATAATTTAAATTTTAAGTGTATAATGTTAATATTTTCCTAAGTGATTTGATTGAATACAGTGAAACTTTGAAAAACTGAATTGAAACTAAAAATATGACTTCACAGAAGCCAGGTGGTCTGATTAGTAAGAACTTTATTTTCAAGGCTTTCTGAAACCAAATTTTCCAGGAAAAGTGGAGAAAGTCTGTGAGCAGTCTCTGTGCACTGAATTCTAGTTTAGTTTTTCAGTAAACTTTCTAGAAAGGCTCTTTATAGATAAGCTGGATTTGTTTAGTCCTTTGCAGCTGTAAGTTGAGACCTGTCCCTGGTCTCTTGATCAAACTGATGTTCAATGAGGGGCGTTTCACTGGCTCTTTCTGCTTCACAATTGTATTTTTGAAAAGTTTTTCCTAGCCCTAGGGCCTTCCCCCCACCACAGCACCAGCACTTGATGAAGCCAAGTGTGGGGACAGGTGACTGGCACTAGAGGGTGCTGCACATCTACCTTTCTTAGGATACTCGCCTCCAAAGTGACTGCTCAGTAGCTCTCCGGGTTGGGGTGTATCTCACAGCAATTTGCTGGTTGTGGTTCTGAACTTTCCGATTCGTTGTTGGATATGTCTGTTAACTCTCATAAAAGAAGTATGAGACTTTGGGAGATGACTAGGAGATATCTCTGACTCAAGTTTGACTGGTGATGATGTGTGTGATTTTTTGAGCTCTTTTCTTGTTGAGATTTGCTTAAATATTTATCTGCCTGTGGCCTCTTCTGCCTTTTTTCTTTGTTTTAGAGACATGCATGGTTCCTTTTTTAATTCATTTTTTGTTAAGTCATTGAAACATAAATGGATTGATATTTTTAGTAAGATAGGTTCATGCTTTCTCCTAACCATCTTTTTAAATAACTTTTACACATGCCATAAAGATGATTAGGGATCTGGAGCATCTGCCTTATGAGGAGAGGCTGAGAGAGCTGGGACTCCTCAGCCTGGAGAAGAGAAGATTGAGAGGAGATCTTATAAATGTCTATAAATATATGAAATGTGGGTGGCAAATAGATGGGTCTAGGCTCTTTTTGGTGGTGCCCAGTGACAGGACAAGGGGCAATGGGCAAAAACTGGAACACCAGAAGTTCCAGACAAACCTAAGGAAAAATTTCTTTACTGTGAGGGTGCCAGAGCACTGGGACAGGCTGCCCAGAGAGGTTGTGGAGTCTCCATCTCTGGAGATGTTAAAAACCCACCTGGACACTTTCCTGTACAACCTGTTGTAGGGAACCTGCTTTGGCAGGGGGGTTGGACTAGGTGATCTCCTGAGGTCCCTTCCAACCCGTACCATTCTGTGATATGCCTAACCCAGCTGGGTTTTCTGGTAATGTGGAATGGGTAGGTAAAGCAATAGCTCATGCTTATCATAATGATCTGCATCTGTAAATGTTGTTACTTAATTGCTATGAAAACCTACTAGCACTTTAGAGCAAGAGCTATTGTATCTGAAAAGAGGTGCTGTGAAACAAAATAAATATGCAGCTACAAAAATGCCTAAACCCCAATATTATTTTATTCTTTTTCTGTCACCATTTAAAGCAAGTATTTGCTCTTTCAAGCAGATGTTGGCAGCAGTATGAATATGGCTTGTGCTAGAAAATTAGCAGTGATGAGCTCACAAATTAAATATGTTACTGGAGAGAAATGAGGCTGGACATGTGAGCTTGCTGGGTGTATGTTCTGCCTAAGCCACCACACTTGATCACTAGCTGTGAGACTTGGTGATTTTGTGCTGGCTGGGATTCCCAAAGCTCTGCACTGAGCTAAAGCTGGGTTCCCTGCTTTGCACAGAACTGCTCTGGGTGTGCCATGGCTTTGGAATGTTAGAGAGACAAAAAATGGATTGTTCTCTAACTTTTTT
>NW_010294267.1:0-9491 GCF_000700745.2 Antrostomus carolinensis
TGCCAGCCCAGTGCCAGCCCAGTGCCACCACTACAGTGTAAGAGGCAGTCTTGATGTCCTCCTCCGTCGGTTACTAAAGATCTTATAATATTGCCCAGTTAGACAGCACAGTCTGCTACCACAGCTTTGTCATCCAGAGATAGATGAGGAAAACTGAGATATTGGCTGGTTTATCCTTTGAGTTTTTTATGGGGGCAGCCTGTATTTCAAGAATTGACTCTAGAAAGATGTTTCCCTTCTCAGCTCATAAAGAGATACAGCTCTGATTCATTAATAATTTGTAAATATTGTCTATTGTTACAATGAGGCCCAAGGAGTCCCAAAACTTTGCAAGTGCTGGAAACTATTTCTAAGTGACAAAAGTTATCATGAAGCATATATGAAACATTACCAGACTTATCAGTTCTCAGCTTAAGAAACTCTTCCAAGAATGGGAGGGAAAAAAAAAATCTGATTGTCATCTTTCAGGAGGCAACTGCTCACCTTCTCTCATGAATTTACATTATGAAAAAATTTTTGGTCCTTAATGCAAATTAGTGTCATTAACACAAAAATGATCACACACAATTCTTGAAATACCGAACTGTTTTAGCATCTTTGAGTAAAATAAGAGTATTAGCACAGTAACTGAGAAATTCAGGGAAGCAAAATAATCTGTGAGTGCAAACCAAGCCAGCATCATTACAACTGGAGAAGCTAAATGTGGATGGATAACACCAGAAAATTAAGCTGAAAATTCACATACAGTCAGTACCACTGGAATAAACATTCCTATCAATTAAAGTCTTCTGACAAAGCCATAACCTCGTACCAACAGGGTAAAAGGGATTCAGACAAGTGAAGACCCCCACAAGGCATCCTGACCCCTCGGCTCAGGAGAACCATCATCAGCACAGGTGACAGGTGAACATGCCCTTCCCTTCAGTGTTGAAGGCCAGGCTGGATGAGGCTTTGAGCAACCTGGTCTAGTGGAAGGTGTCCCTGCTGCTGGCAGGGGGGTTGGGACTGGATGAGCTTTAAGGTCCCTCCCAACCCAAACCAGTCTGTGATTCTATGATTCAGTGTCTGTTGTTCACATCACCTATGCTCTCCTTGTTTTTGTGAAGCACATAAATATTGTGACATTATTGATCCTCCCTGGAAGAACATACGGACACTCCAGGGATCCATCCACCTTAAACTAGCACAGTCCCTGCCCAACCACTGCCAGCACCAAGGGAGCACAGGACAACACCTGGTGAAGGGTCCAGGAGAAACTGAGATGACAGACACCTCTTCTCCACGCCTCAAATATCTGCCATAAATTTGATCAGACTGTTGACCAGTAGCCTCTGTTGAAGTCTTTCACCCAGGGTCTGAGCTGCAGGCAGAGGACCTGCTGTCCCACCACAGGCACAGTGACGTCCTGTTGGATAGAGAGGAAATCAACATCTTGCTTTTCTGTCCCTGGCCTCAGAGTGAATCCCATGACAGGAGATGTAAGGCCAGTTCCACAAGGTAAAATAGAAAATAAAGAAATAAGCAAATCAACTGACTGTTAGCTACTGATTTTTAAGCACAAGTTGAGGTCAAGGATTTGGAGAAATGAAGTGCTGTGACTCAAGCTGCAGCTGGAGAAGGAACTGGCTTACGCAGGGAGTTCCTCTGTTTCCTAAAGCATCGATGTTGGATGTGGTAGCTCCAAGTCTGCCTCATTCATCGCTGCTGACTCAGGAGTTCTTCAATCTAAGTGGACTGGCATATACCCAAACTCAGTAGAGAAAGAAGAACTGACTTTCCTCCCCAAGCAGAAAGCTTGCTAGAAACCCCACGGATATTCCCAGAGATGAGAGCTGTCTAAAGCTAAGCAGGCTCCAAGAGGAGGTGCTTTCTTTACACCATTACTGATCAACTTCACTTGACCTCTCTATACATGCATCTCAGTGGTTCCTTCACCTGGCTTCAATCCCTTCAAGAAAGATTGTTAAACAGAATGGGAATCACTTTGAAACTCAAGGAAATTTGGTCAACTCTGCTGAAATTTATGGTGGTACCTTTCTCCCTTATCTCATTCTCTACCCTATCCCCTCCATCCACTTTTGTTTTAGATAGAAAATAGGCAAAAAACTGTTTATAAGGAAAACTTGTAATCACAAGGGATAAAGGTTGACTCTTAAGTTCTGGAGATAATATTAGAAAGAAGGATACCACTCTTTATTAATTACTACATAACAAATAGTATGCAAAATATTTCTAGAGCAAATTTTATTATCGTCTTGCTTCTGAAAAAAAAAAGTTCTGAACAGGCTAACTTATCCCACAGGAACATGGAGCTGCTTACTGGCCTCAGTCTTCAGTCACCAGAATCTCCCACAACTGTTTACAAAACGATCACCTCTAACTGAAAGTTAATTTTTAAAATATACTAAATGTGTAAAGCGCCTTGAAAAATTGATTAGAGAGTATATAACACTTTAAAATCTATTTTGAGTGTAAAATAAAACCCAGAAAAAGTTAATTAAAGGGAGTTTTTCATGACCGCTCCTCCTTTTTTAAGGCCTTATTTTTCAGTTTTAGGAGGTCACTCAACACTTCTTCCCCTTCTAATCAGCATTGGTGAGGCCACATCTGCAGCACCGAGGCTGCCTGGTACAAGAGAGATGATGTAGATAGACACCCTGCAGCAAGTCCAATGATGTGTCACAAAGACGAGGAAGGGATTGAAGCATCTGCTGTATGAGGAGATGCTGAGAGAGCTGGGATGGCTCCACCTGGAGAAGACGAGTTTCCCACCCAAGAGAGGGGTCCTACCCCTGTGTATAATACCATCCAGGCTCCTAGTGGTGCCCGTGACAGAAGAGGCATATAGGATATTTCACTTTAAACATAAGAAAAAACTGTTTTTTCCTGTATGAGGGTGGTCAACCACTGGAGCAGGTGCCCAGAGAGTTTTCCTGACAATCCTCTGGTTTTCAGTGTTCCTGGGCAACCTGCTCAAGATGACCCTGCTCTGAGCAAGAGGTTCAAGTGGGTTGTCTCCAGAGGTCCCTGCAAACCTTGGCCACTCTGTGATTCTCTATTGCTTTGAAATATCATAATAAACAAAAGTATATGCTGACTTCAACTACCTTTCCTCAAAGCACTGTTGTGTCTTCTACTTCTGGTTGGACTTTGATGGCAGCTGGCATTCAGAACTACCATCCCATCCATCCCTTAAGAGCAGAGTATGTCCAAGATATCAAGATATGCATAAATCCTCACCACCTGAAGACAAGCCTATATATATGCCTTGCATTTATGCTGCAGTGCTCACACAGGTTGTAATTTAAACCCTTCAGCTGCACATTCCAGACTTTTTCTGGAAAGCAATTCATTATTTTCCAAGGTACAGCAAGACACACCGTGTATGACTATATAAACACGAAGTTGCTTCCTGTATGCATTTGTGAGTGCATTTACCTGCATTTACCCTCAAAAATCTCACAAGTATAATCTTTTCCAAACATGAAGGGAAAAAAAAAAAATTATTTAAGCAAAATAAATTAAAATCATCTTGAAACGAATTAGATCTGACTTTCATGTGTGCAGAATTATTCACTTCACAGGATGAGCAAAAGGAATGAGCACTCCTGTGCCATTTTGGTATTAAGAAGATTATTGGAAGTTACATGGGCTGTCTGAGTAAATTTTTTGCAAGTACACATTCGCTTGCACTCGTGAACATGTGATGCACACACAAAGTAAGCAGGGAAATAAAAGCAGGCTGTAGGGAGATGGAAATACACTGAAAATACAAAAATCACATACTTTTTTTCTGTCCAAACCTTAAATTCCTGAAACTATCAAACTGTGGATCATTAAAAGCTTGTCTGCATTTCCTTTATCTATTTTTTTCCAAAGACTAAGTCTCAGGCAGATGCAGTACAATCCCAGTTTCTGACAGCCACTATTTCTATCATCTCTAGAGAAACTTGCAATATCACGCACAAAAATCCTCTCACTTGCCTGAAGAGTGCAGAATTACACTGCAAGTTATGCCAAACATGGCACATGAAGGATAGCTCAACTGGGAAACAGGGACAGGTGTCACATCCATATCAAAGATGATCTGTGAACAATTGGATGTCTTCATTTCAAAATGACATATATACCTGAAACCAACATATATGCATCATTCCTCAAAAAAACCCAAAAAAATCAACTTCAGTCATTGTATTTAAAAATTACACTGACCACATTTTCACAACAGAAAACCATACTAAAACATTCCTAAATTATTTTTCCATGTTATTAATCATAATCAATTATATACATAAATATACACACACTTTATGTAACTTGAGTTATTCAGAAGTAGTTTTATGTTTAAATTACATGACAAAGGTATATTTTAAATTTCAGGAGATACAACTATCCAGAACAAGGCATTTGAATTATTCTGAATTAATTTTAAAGCAAATACAGTGACAGTGTTGCTACCAGTAAAACAACACTAAACTGCTTCTAAGAGGAACTTCCTTAGTGCTTGTTGTATTCACAGTTCAAAACACCAGCATTATGAGGACAACACTGGTTTGTTCAATGCAAATGGCAAAAACATTTAAAAAAATAAGATTCCAATTTTACTGTCAAAGCTAGATTTACCTGACCATGTGCTGCCTAGATATGTTCAATTGCCAGTAAGGAATTATAGTGTGTTACAGCCACAAAATCCATAAAAACACACAAACTACTCAGCAGAAGACAAGTCCCTCAAAGCAATTTAAAAAAGAAGAATGAGGATCTTCAAACTACTGAACTCATAAGCAATGAAATAAGGAGATTCTTCTGTTAACGTGGAGAATTCAGCAAAGGGACAACAGTGAGATTTCAGAAAATTTCCTGTATTCTAAACTACCACAGACATCAGTCTACCTGTGAGCGAGCGATGCTTCTCTCCCTGTGATTCTGCACACCCTGAACCGAAGAAACAGTTTTCCTCGCCCTGTATTATCCACTCAGGACATGCAGTTTCCACCAAAAGCAAACATTTAATTACTTTCCAAGCAGAGTTTTAAATTAACTACCTTTTAAAGCAGGATGCACACAGGATCAGAGCATGTTAGACCTTATAAAAAAAAAATTGAATTCCTATCTTACCAGGTCCCAATGGAGATGGTCCTCCAGCTTTTACCTATCTAAAACAGTATTACAGGAGTGAGTTAAATATCTTTTTCTCGATGAGGATACCTGCAAATCCAAGTTATCCTTGTGAGCTGAGAAGGGCTCGGTAACACTGCTCACCTCCAGCTGGTAGCAACAGCTCCGTGCAAGTGTCATTTGGCTGCTGCTGTGAACTGCAGCTACTCAGAACGAAAGTCAGATTAGTCTTGATAGGAGAATATGTTTCAAAACATATTCAAAGGAAGTGACTCAACTACCTCCACATCTTTAAACACAGAAAGCTGCTTCCTCCCCCTCCCCCCACTGCAGAGGATGGTGTAAACTGGAGGGTTCCGTGGTTTATTTACTACATATTGTCATGAAACAAATATTAAAGCTCAAGTGGTAAACACTAAATCATGGATCATACCTATACTGTTGTTTTTTTTCCAAATAATACCTTCAGTGGAAAAATACTAAGCTTAAACGTTAGTTTTAGCAAATGAATATATAAGCATTTCATGGAAATAAAAGAAAATGCATACTTTCTATTTTACTATATTAATTCTGAAGACATTTTTAGATTTAAAAGCACTAATCAGATACCACCTGACATTAATCTCATGAAATTACAGAAAATTTCCTTCTTGGCCATTATGGAAAGATCAGAAAATGAAAAAGAAAGAATTGAGGTAAGAAGGAAGTGAAACAAATGTAGATTTTATGAAACTGACTTTCAACATGCATTCAGTTATTACTGAATAAGTATTCCAAATCTGCGTATGCCTTGTTATTTGTCCAGTCTCTTATTCCTTTCGTATGACACTTCATTTATTTCTTTAATCTCTACCCACTGAAGAAAATCTTGCTTCAATTTAGCTTGAACCTTGAATATGGAAAGAGAAATGGCTCTCCCTAAAACCTCAGTACGTCTGTTACATTTTGTAGTCATTTCTGTGCCTCTAACATATCCCTCTGTATCCGAGATTCTGATTTGTGGGTTCTCAGTTTTCTGGGGTTTGGTTTCTCTGAAGTAAACACAATATTCCACAGGTAATAAGAAACAAGCACCATTTGGAAAGGTAGATTCTCTCTTCCTAGACCTCTCCACTTACTCCACAAGGACACCCCTGGACGTTTGGGATCCCCTCTCAGATTGATGCAGTTCAGCTGGGAATATGTAAAATCTAGATTTAAATCCAGTGGTGTGATTTTTGAAATATTAGTTTTAAACTTTATGGATAATCAGAAAGTGCACGGCAGTCTGCAGCCAAGCATGCAAAACACTTTTCTCAGGAGGTTGTATTTTAAACATTTAAATAACTGATTTAATAGGTATCATTAACAGCTGTAACAAAACACTGTTAAGAATTTTGGATTCTTCCCTCAACGGCACCTTGAGACAAAGCTGAAGAGTTTGGTGGAATTAGTTATCTCCTATCACACAGTAGCCAACCTGTATATTAGACTTGGTCAGAATGTTCCACCTTTCTTTTAATTTTAGGTTAGTTTCTCACTTAAAAATGGTGGAGTTAAACATGTTTTTGGCATTTACTTCAAGACAAAAAAAAAAAGCAAAAAAAAAAGCACATATCAGAATCACTCACCTAAGGAAGGATGCTCTGACTACAGGTTCTGAGAGACCTTGATGAGATGCAATACACTGAAATAACAGAAATCATAAGAAATGGGTGCAGAAGAAACCTCAATAAGCCATCATTCCCATGGCAAGAAGAAAGATCATATATGTGGCATATATATGACACACATGTGACCACATACATGACACTACCAAAATCTCATGTGAGGTGAAGACAACTCACATGTTGGCAGATTCCTCCTCACTACCAGCACCCAGAAGTAACTTAGGAGAACAGATTAACAAGGAGTAAAGCATCTCCTTTCTCTACCACAAGATATATTTTTTCCTAAACCAGCAAAGTTTTATTTTTGAAAATGATAGGGACCGATGGTTTTGTTATTAAGATAAAGGTCTGTGTAGCTTTTGGTGCTTCAGATGAAGACATCTGCCCGTGCCCATAACATTTAACCCCTCTATGCCTCATTTTCGACCACTGGAAGAAGCATGATAATTCTCATTTATTTTTCAGATTCTCAGATATTGCTATGAGAGTGTCCACAAAAGGAATAGAAACATTAGTTATCTCCCTGACTGCGGCTCTGAAGAAAAATGAATTCATTTTTAAGCAGCACATATGTTGCTGTTCTCATTTAACGGCAATTTCCAAAGAACCTCACGTATTTTCCACAGAGGAAAAGCAAGCAATGGAGGACAAAACACTACAGAAAGAATAAATTGTCAGGCGTACTTTTTTTAAAGCATTGTCATCTATCACTGCTGCCTGCCTTCAAAGCAGTAAACCCCATCTGCTCTAAACTAATAAATACTAAAAGACAAGTTCTTATATATGGTGAAAATCCACCTGAGAAGAGCTTTTTGCAGAAGTGGTTTGAAAGATGGTAAAAGAGTCATCACTTTTTACGATGATAGAAGAAAGCACTTTGCTATTGGAGACCACAACAACGTGCAGAAATAGGGATACTGCTGATGGGGACCCACCCCAACGAGCCCCTTGGACTTGAGGACAGAACAGGGGGATGGAGATCTCTGAATTTCCCATCCCTTCTTGACTTTGGCCTCCTGAACTCTCCCATCACCTGGGAGGCACTCTCCTGGATCCTCACGCTGAGGATTTCCCCTTACACTACTGCTGACTCCTCTACCACGCCAGCAGAGAGCGGAAGGAAATGAATATGGACTGAGAAATGTCATCCAGAGAGCTCCAGCAGATCCTTGGATGAAATTAATGACACTGAGCATCCCACACTACAGCATACAGGCAACAGGGTGCACCTCCCACAATGGTGGGAGAAAGCTGCTTTTTTTTTGTCTCCTTTTTTTTCATTTCAGAATATGCCTCTCTCTTTAGTTTCCACAGGCACATGACGATGTGTTGTTACACTAACAAATGTTTTGCAAATTGGGTTTTTGAAATCCTGTCACAATGGATGAGAAATCAGTTATTTGGAAGGTTAAAAAAAAAAAGGCCTCCCAGCTCTCTACTATGAGAAATTAAACAGCAGACAATGGACAAGTGACACAGAGTGAAGTGTGTTTAAAATGTGCATTTTCTGTTGAAGTTCATATGCCAATAAACACACGGAACAAAAACATCTCGCTCAGAATCCATGTGAGCATTTCCGTTAGATGACTTTGCTTTTCAAACAATCATCAGAAAAAGCTTATTTACTTATATTAGGAAATAATAAACTGGGACTAACTACACCTAAACCTGCTCACTTAAGTCTAGAACCTGTTGCAGATGTTCCACGTTGACAACAGTGATGTTACTTCAGAAAACTTCACAGTTTCACGAGCAGCAGCCGGTTCCCCAGAGTTTGCTGCACCATACAAAAGGAAAACACTACCTACAAGAGTTTTGCCAACACTACTTCCCAATTTATCATTCTAAAATAATACAGAATTAATGAGATAGCTCTTGTTGGGAAAATAATTTGCTGTTCATGACATGACAGCAATTTTAATGCTGTAACGACGTCTGATTAGAAGTATTAAACTAACTAGTATTCAGTATTAAACTAACAAGTATTCAGGATTAAAAACTGGCAAGTACTGTATTTCTTTCAGCTCAAGAACTTTATTTAACACAATAGCATTTTTTTCCTTATTTTCACAGAATGTAGATACTTTCACTGCTGGTGAATACCTGATCTTCTAATCATGGGCACACTGAGCAGCACTTTGAGGCTGAGGCAGGGAGGTTCACTCTTTGGGGCCTGAACATCATGACTGAGGGACAGAATAGGAACCATAACCACTAGTGACAAGAGCTAACTACAAATACCAACACTATGACGCAGCTAGCCTGACTAATTTACGTGAGTTAAACTACTCATGCCAATTTCCCTATACCTTGACTAATACCTCTGAGTGTTTCCCTCTGCCTACTGACAGCGTACTGCACCAGAATTTCTTATTGCATCTGCCCACATAAATTACTTCTGCAGATGGAATCAAACACACTTTCCTAAGATACTGAGTTTCCTACCGAAACGTGAAAAAAAATACCAAAAAATAAACAGTGATTTTATTGAGTGTGTAGGCGTTTACAGACCTCCAGCCTTATCCCTGCAGACCACCACTGAGTCAGTTGCTACTGGCTGGAAAGAAAATCAAAACCAGCTGCTCCTTCTGCATGTGGAAGCCTTGGAAACGAGTACTCCGTTCCTGCCCACCGTGAGCACACTTCTCCAAAAAGCACCCATCAGAGTGCATCTTCCAGGATGAAAAGTACTGGTGGTGCTGGGGGAGGAGAAGCTCAACATGA
>NW_010294268.1:0-13796 GCF_000700745.2 Antrostomus carolinensis
GGTTTTTGTCCAAACCTTTCTGCCATAACGGCCTTCTGTTACCAGCTGGGTGGGCTCACACACGGCCCTCAGCTTCCTCGGCCGGACGGCATCGCAGCGGGGGGGGCACACACAGACTGCAGGACACGGGATGGGCCGTGTCTGAGGGTGAAGGGTTGTGGGGGTGAAAGGTTGTGCTTCGAGTTACCTTGTGGGTGTGAGCTCACCGAATATAAGGTCTTGATAGCAGGAGGAGTGAGTGGAGGGTGATTTAGAAGGGGAAAAGTGATTTGAGTGGGAACACATCTGTGTGAGAATAGAAATTGCTTAAAACTCGCATGTCAGACTGGAAGTTTACTCTCTGGTGTGAAATACCAGAATAGTTCGTAGAATGCTCATATATATATATGCACTTTATGTGTGCCATGTTTTTCTTACACCATGGCAAGATGCTGACAACTGTAGACCACATTCCCGGGCAATTTTATGCCCAAATGCAGCTATACTTGCGTGCAGGATGGAGTTCTGTTTTTCTGAGATGTCTCTCATAAGGGGTGTGTAATGCACCTGGTATCAGATTATTCCATGTTTAAATTAAGGAAGTTATTCTACAGGTAACTTGCCATTGTGGACCTCTGTCTGTACAAGTCTTAAAGGGGCATGAAACTACTGGTTTGCATGACAAGTGACGAACTCTACAGCCAGAATTAATGAGCACAGCTCTGCTATTTGAAGATAAAGAGCAAAGAGAAATTTTGAGGGAATGTCAAATGAGAGGAGGGATCAAGGGCAGGAAGACTCAGAAGGCATAGGGTAGATCCTTATGCAGACTTTGGGGGAAAAAGATAGGAGTGTGAAGGAAAGGTAAAATAAGTTGAAATTGAAGTTGGAGAGGTTTGAGCTAGTCAGTTCTGTAATACATCCTAAAGTTGAATGTTTTGTGCAGATAGGCAGATTTCTAAATTGGTTTATACTTTCTTTGACTTTCAGTTTAAGAATGCTGTGAGAGTTCTTTTGATCTGCCAGTGACAGGCTGATGTAAGAAAGTTAATTCCTGCAAAAATAATGTCTGTGTACAGACATAGATTGATATGCTTGTTTGTAGACATTCTTACTTTCATGTGCAACAGATATTTAGGAAAAACAAAGATTTTCATAAATTGCCATTGTCATCTTAAGACTTTTTTTTTTTTTCCATTCCACTGGATGTATTTATATCTGTGTGTTGGAGTTGCTGAAGTCTGAAATTCTCTCTCTTTAATATAAGTATTGCTGTAAGCAAAATAATACATTTATAATAAGTTGTTAATGCCACATTTTAGTCTCTTCTAAGTGTTCTGCTTTGTTTCTGATTGGGCTGTTCAAGTTATGTTACTGTAGAATAATTAGACTGGTTAGTGGGTAGCTAAACTCTTACACTGAAAAAAAAAGAGAGTAGCTATTCATAAAACATAAATTTAACTCTCTAAATATATTTTTAGCAGAGACTCTACAAGTGAATGAGAACTTCTTTCTATGGAACTGAGGTGAAGAACTTCACCATGGGTCAACAAATTTCAAACCACACACAAACTGTAATTAACAAGTTGCCAGAAAAAGTAGCAAAGCATGCCGCTTTGGTTCAAGAAAGTGGTTTCCTAACGTATGAAGAGTTTCTGGGAAGAGTAGCTGAACTTAATGATGTGTAAGCCTTACTTTGTTTCATTCTGGGTTTTATGTTTTATGGAGAACTTGTATGCAGTGTATTCTGTTCTGGCTAAGCCAGGGCTGGCCATCTGGTTTTGAAATGTTTCCATCAGTTCGTAAAGTTTCTATAATGGTTGTAATTACACTTCAAACACAAAGCCATTTCTCCACCTTAAATTCACTTTTCTCCAATACTCTCTTTCCAGCAAGTGCTGCTTCTCTCAGAAGTTCACAAGAGGTAGATGTGTAGCAGTATTTTTGTTAGTGTCACCTGTCTGCCTTACTCCTCTCCCCTGCACCAACCGTCTAAAGGTGCAGTGCTGCTTCCTCTCTGCCCATCATTTTTGGGAGGAAGTAGCAATATGAGCCCTATGAAGACTAGGAAGGTAGTACCTGAGATGGAACTGTTTTGTGACTGTCTCTCCTACTCTTGTGGACAGGCAGTGCTGTTCCTCATTAAAGATGACACGTGCCTTACTATCTGAAACCAGTGACCAAGATAGTCCCAAACAAAAGGCTGCATAAGTAAGATTTTTCGTAGCCTGCCTTTTGTTTGACTGATATGTTGATGGTAAAAAGAAATGAACAAAAAAGTAGATTTGTCATTTTTACCTGGTATTTATGGTCTAAAATGATATGAAATGGAAACATACATGCTGAAAAGGGGCTTTGTAGTGTGTGGCTTTCAGTAGTGTTTGATGTTTAACTACCATGTGAATTTGTATTCAGTTTAGAAATTGTCTTGTACAGTGCCATAGTTTTATGATTGACCTTCAAGATCAGATAGCTGTCTTCTGGGTAGACACATAAATAGATTTTGAAGAATGTTAATTTATTTTTTACCTGAGAATATAAGCATATTTTACTATAACTAACTCCAAAATATCGTTGTTATTCAAGGTTTTTTATTTTTTTATAGTGTTTACGTCAACCTGAATGTACATAACTTATTCTGATTCGTATGGAATAGAACTTTGTGTCTATTCCATTAAAAAAAAAAAAATTGCAAAACCCCCTAAATCTCAGGGTTACCGGAAGCTTTCACCTTACTGCTTCATTATTAATATGTGCTAACAAAAACACACCTCATCTGCATGTATTGGTACTTGCATGCTTTTTTTACATACATGGTAGGGAAATAACGTTTAGATTGGACCACAAGATTGTATGATTACTGTAATAAACAGTGAAAGTATATGTAAATTAAAATGTCTGTGAAGGGCACTTGCTGATGTTGGATCAAAAGACTTGCACATCATTTTCTGAAATTTACTGTGCAATTTAAAGTGAAATGGACTGTATATTTTAATGACATGCTAAGAAGAAGGTCATTACTATCTAATTTCATGTCTCTGAGCAATATTGATAAAATCACTTTAAGAATAAAGAGCATGTAGGTGAACAATAAATGATACCGCAGTGGCTGAGTTTGCTGATCTTTGCATGTCTAGCACGTGATGTAGAACTGATGTGTCTTTATTTCAGTACTGCAAAATTGGCTTCTGGACAAGACAAACATCTGTTATTTGAAGTACAACCTGGTTCAGATTCTTCTGCTTTCTGGAAGGTGGTCGTTCGGATAATATGTACTAAAGTAAGATTGCTGAAAATTTTAATTTGGTGGGGTTTTTGTGTACAGATAGATATTTGAGGACTGTCACTTTTACTGGTAAAATCCAACACCTGCTACATATATATTTTAGTATATATTTTGATATAGATGATGTATTCAAGGATTCTATTTGGGGTAAATTAAGTCTAAATTGTACATTTCTGCAAAAAGCAGGTTAACAAAAACATTTTCAGAGCTAAGTTTAAGGAATTTATATCTTCCAATGGAGTGCTTACAGCCCATTAGTTATGAATTCAGATGATTTGTGAGGTCGAGTCATGGTAATCAACTCTTACTGAAGCAGACTGCAATTTGCTAACATAGTGATGGACACTTGGGAAGGTGCCTAGTGCCATGAGAATTGCAGTGCATTAGAAGAATTTCGAGCAATGTCAAGTAAAAGTCTGATATGTAATTGTAAATAATTCTTGTATCTTAAGATAAATAAAACAAGTGGCATCGTGGAAGCTTCCAGAATCTTGAACTTGTATCAGTTCATTCAACTTTATAAAGATATCACCAGTCAAGCAGCAGGAGTTCTTGCCCAGAGTGGTACTTCTGAAGAAGCTGCTGAGAGTTTGATGTCTGTGTCATCTTGTCAGGCCAGCTTGTGGATGGGAAGGTATTTTGAGATACTCTAGCTTCTGACCATAGTTATAACATAATATTTTGGAAGTTGTGTGTAAAACCTGAACTACAAATACGTAATGATCAAAACTGCATGTTCTTGTCAAATGCAGACTTTGTATCATCACAAACATGAATAGCACACCTCCTCTTGTACCAAGAGAGCTGTAGTGTACTTGGGTGAAATTCTGTTGGTGCTACCATAACTTAGCTTCAGAATGATTGTGTTAATGATCAGTTCTAATATAAACATGGTATATGTTGAATCTCCTGAATAAAGAAACAGGAGGAAATGTAATCAGCTGCAGCTACAAATCTAGGGAGTTTGACAGTGTTTGTTTAAACAGATTTTGTTATTGTTCCACTTAAACTTTCTCTTCCTCTTTTACATTTTGGCATGTGAAAGTTCCCATCTGTTACCACTAGAAACCCATCAATTATAGTAATAATTTAACTTGTGAACTGTCTCACACATGTTGACATCCTGCTTTGTTAACTAGAGGAAAAGCAAAAAACTGAGGTCAACACCTGCAATAACTTCAGTTCACTGAATGTAACAGCAAGAAGCTTGTCACCCTTTCCCTATGTGGAAATGTTGCTACCAGTAATTCCTTAGTTTAAACTTTGTGAATTAGTTCAGAGTTCTAACTCAGTTTTAAGTGAGATAGAGTTAGATTTTACAAGAAAAAATGGTAAAGGGAGTAGTTCTCTGTATCAGCCAGGGAAGAACTGGTAGCCAGGTATTTTAACAAAACAAGTTGCTGAGCTAGTTAACTGTTTTTAGAATGTTACACTCCAGCTGCTAGATTGAGAAAGGGTCAGCTATGTTGACATTCTACAGAGAATCCACTGGTTTTTCTAAGTCAGTGGATTGCAGAACGTGTTAATTTTTTTTCCTGTTTCTCTTGTTTGGGATCAAATAATCTTAAGTTATCGGCTGTTCCGAGTTATTAAAATGCTAGAATCAGGTAGCAAATTGAAGACATGTTTCGGAAAGCGTGTTTTCCTGCTCCTTCTCAAAGGTAGTTACACTAGAACACATATATATCTGGAAACAGCCTTTTGCTTCAAACGAACAAACAAAAAACCCCACAAACCACCAGATGCTTATGCAAAACAACTTCATGAATTGCTGAAGTCAATTAGTAGATATAAGGCTTCCTAGCTGAGTTTCTTTTTCAATTTTCAGACTTTGAGATAGGGGAGATGAGCATTCTTTGTAAAGTTCATCACTTGAGGTAGTATTAATGACAAATAACAACAAAAAAGAGTATACTTTTGTAGTATGCTGGAATTTAGTGAGCTTGTATTGAAGTTTTTCAAATCATTAAGGAAAATTCAGGCTGAAGCACCTTCAAGTATTTTACACCAAGGAAATCTTCTGTTTGTTTTTCCATTGTATCCTCCCATTTGCCTAAATTCTTCCCACCTTTAGAGATTTTTCAGCTCTGCAAGAGCTAGCTGTCACTGTCCCAAAATAGCAGACATTATCTGTTTCATTCTTCTTCTTATCTTAACTTCTTCCACTGGAATAATACCCCATTTCTAGAACATCCACTTCCTATTTGGAGCATTCCAAAATATCCGCAAGTGTTTTACGCTTTCTGATAATGAAGAGACAAGCATTTCCTTAGTTTAACTTAGCCCTATGACTAAATCTTGGGTTCCAGAAACTATAAATAGGGTATCCATTTTAAGTATGATTGTTTGTTTATACACCAGCAAATCTCAAAATTTGAAGTATTATCAAAGGTTAGTACTCAAAGTTGCATAGGGGAGGGAAATTAAAGAGAGCAAGTCCAAATAACATAGTGAGCTAATCAAAAGATTTTTTTTTGAACCTGTTGTCCTCACTGTATGGGAATCACCATCTGTAATTCTACAAAAAAATCTCCTAGCGTTCTAAAGTAATTTCTCAAAAAGCAAATTGAAAAGGAAAGCCCAAAGACCTACTGAAGAATAAAACAAAAGCATGTTAATTGTTGTCCATTCGCTGGCTAATTTGTACAGTTAAAAAACTACTCTGTATTTGACAGGCTCTCAAGATACCCAAGCAAAAGCAGTCTGGTCAGTAGTCACTAAGATGGACTGTCTCTCCTGAAGTGCCATTCTTTCTAGAATGCTACCTCTGTGCCCCAAGTCACAGAAGGGATTCACAAATCAGGAGTTTTTGAAAACCCTAAAAATTTCAGAACACTTACTTGGCTGTCTTGGAAGTGAGTCGTGACTACAAAATTAGTGAATTTTACATGTCTAGTTACGTCAGTGAAAGCTGAAGATTCTCTGCATCTTTTCACATTTGAGAAATCTTGGTAATGCAAATATTTGAGATAGTACTGTTGGGGACTTTAGATACAGATATCTGTTATTTGGGGGGAAAAAAACGAAGTCAGGTAAAATTAAAATGTTTGTTCCAGGGAGTGATCTAATTTTTAAACTTGCCACCCACCCCCTGCCCCCAAAAGAACACTTAGAAGCTTAACTGGAAAAGCTGTGGTAACAGTCAACTTGAGAGAAAGTCCTAATTTGAAGGAGCGATCATGAGGAGTGTATTGCAAGCTAAAACCAGCCTTTTCAATCTAGGGAGCACTTTAGCTCTTGGCATTTTGGTGGCACGTAAAATTAGCCAACATGCATTCTAGTAGTGATCCTCTCGTTGTGCATCTTTTTATCTAGGAGATAAGCCAGGACACAAAAATAAAGTTCATTATGAAATAGTTCAGCCTGACACCTGTGAAGGGAACGCAGATTCTTCTGTCTTTAGCATTTACAGCGCTTCTGTTCTCTTGCCCAGTCAATGTGATATGTAACAGTTACAACTTATCACACGTTCTTATTGATACAAAAAAGGATTTACATAACCCTTTGCAACAACAAAAGCATCACATGAGACAAAAAATAAATGTTCATTTACTGCTGTTTGTTGGTAGCTCGAGGCTATGTCTGCTGACATAGGCTGGGATGATGTAACTAGTCCATTCACAAAATTACGTGTTCCTTGTAGATAAGCACAGGTGATCCTTTCTGTCCATCACTAATTATGAAAAATATATCACATATTGTGTAGCAAATATAGTGTAGTTACTGAGGCATAAATATAAAACAAATTAATTACCTGGGAGAAAATACTGTCTTCTCTTCTGCAGGGTTAAACAGTTGACAGATGAAGAGGAATGTTGTATCTGCATGGAAGGGCGTACTGATTTAATCTTGCCATGTGCTCACAGTTTCTGCCAGAAATGCATTGATAAATGGTAAGATATATTAAAGGATATTCATTATTTTGTAGTAGGTACTGGTTATCTGACATGTTTCAGTCTGGTCTGCCAGATTCCTTAGTCCCATATAATTTAATGTCTGAAGCTAACAATCATATGCTACGTAAGAAACTTGAGTAAAATTAGACTGCAGCAGAAGGAAAGAAGGATTTCAGAATTTGTAAATATCTAACAAATAATTTAATTTTGAAAAAAGAGATGTGAAAGTGCATTTCAGCATTTTTTTGTAATTTCTTATATCCTTTTATTCTTGTAAAATTAAATTACTGTATTCTTGCTTGAAAACTAGACAAGATGGTATATGCTGATGCTGGAATGTTATGCTTCACAGAATATCATTAAGAGCTTTCTAAGTAAAAAATCAATAGTTGGTAAGACTGTGCAAATATGAAGGCAAGTTGGACTGTCTTATCACTTATTTTGGAAGTAGAGAGATTTTTTTTCCATGTAATATGCTTTAACTTGAAATAAATAGTGTACAATTTACTTATTTAAATATATCTGACTTTTCCAGGAAAAGATTTCTTCTCAGTAGCAACGCCTTCAAATTTATGTATGACATGTATCTTACAATTGAACTGAACAGCTTTTCAGCTTCTACATATGTCTGATACACCAGTTGTTGGAAAACAGAGAGAAAAATTGCTTTGTAGAGGAGCATAACTCTTCTCTGACCATGCAGAAGACCTACAAGGATTAGGCAGGTGTTCTGGCAGTCTAGCATTAGGTGATACAGATGTTCTCAGTTAAAGGCTTTTTTTGACTAGTTAATGCAAACGATTTTACTTTTAAGTCAGAGAATTTGTGCTTAAGAATTTGTTTTGTGCCTTTTTCAAAGGCTTATCAAGGAAGTTACTCTTAAAACACTAAGCTCCCACAAGGAAAAAACATACTAAAAGTCATTGGATCTCAGAGTATAACTAGTCATCTCTCTTTCTGGGAGAATATTTTTAACATCTGTCAGCAATACAGGGCTTAGTTTGGCGGCTGTGGTAGAGAGCAGATTATGTTCTCCTTTGGCTAATGAATCAGCTGAACTCGTAACTATGTTCCAGTTATACCATTTTTGGTATTCAGTGTTTAAGGTTCATCTCTTCTTAATCTAGGCATATAACAGGTTCCCAGCTCAGAAGCATAATTGTTTGGGACCCCTGAGTTAGTTGGTGGAGGGGGATGGGACCCTGAGGGACCAGTTCTAAACTTCAGTGGCCTGAATGACCCAGGAACAGGGTTCCTTTTTCTCTTTAGATAGGAAGCTTATGGGGACTGATTTCTGAAGTACCTCAGGTGAAGATAGGAAGAATTAATTTAGACCATGGATTTCCATTTAAACTTTCTAAGGTATCTAGATGGATTCTGTTTAACCTGAGCAAACTTGATCATGAGGAACATGACTCCAAATTTATCACTCAAAGAATGGAGCAACATTCAGAATTGTTGGCCAATCTTCCTCACAGAGAAAATGTTATTAAACAAACAAAAAAATATATCGGTGGTCTAATTCAGTTAACCTGGTCATTCTTGAAGTTCTCACTGGGTTGTTTTTTTTTTAATTTGGGGGCTCTTTTGGCTTTTTGTGGCCAGGAAGAGACCATCAATGAAAACTGTTCATTTCTCTGGCATCCTAACAGGAGTGATCGTCACAGAAGCTGTCCTGTCTGCCGTCGGCAAGTAACTGGGGCAGGTGATTCTTGGGTGGTCTCAGATGCACCTACAGAAGATGATATTGCTACTTATATACTTAACATGGTCGATGAGGCAGGCCAGCCTCACAGACCCTGACACTGGCCAACAAGCTGATAATAGCAGAAGCACTTGAAGCTTTTGTTTTCATGAACGTCTGTTTTTACCTCTTGTTGCCGTTCTTCCACAGTCTGTCCTTTACTTCTCTTGGCTGCTGTGAATCTACGCTGCTCTTCTAAAACACGGGGTATATGAGCCAGTCCATGTGTGTGCAGTCTTTATTATTAATCTGTACTTCCAGTAAACTCTTTGATCATTAACAAAGTTTATTTTAACAACAACTTTTGATATTAATTAACAGTTCGACTACTAGAGGAAGCAATTTATAACAGTGCAACTACAACTGCTAACTGCTGTTTGAACATCGCAGTGTGCTGCTACAGAAGATGAACAGTGTCAGATGGCGTGACCTCACAGTTCTTATCCTTAAAAGCAGTCTCTTTTAGTTTTGTTACAAATATGAATAAAGATGGTGTTACCACTAGTGATTATTAATTTGAAATTTTACAGCTGAAACTTGAAGATGTCCCACTGCCTGTTCTTCAGTAGCCAGTTCTTACTTCTTTTAGTGTTTACAGATGCTGATTTCAGTCTGATCTGAGTTTTAGTATTAATTATTTTAAAACTGTTCTGGAGAGCATAGGCAACTCTCTAAATGTACTTGTGCACTTCCCTTTATTCTCCTAACAAGATTATATCTTAGAATATTTTTTAAAAATATATTTAGCATAGTCTTACTAGCTTGGAAATATTAAACAGTTTCATACACAATCCTAAAAAAAGTAAATCAGTTTCTTAATAGGTTTTTCATCAAGAACAGACAAATTATTTTTAAACATTAGGCATATCTGAAGAGAATTACTTTGTTTGAATTAGCAGTTAAGGTGTATTTTAGTCTGATTCTGTGGTTTATCTGCCTCTCTAGAGTTTTTGAAGTGATGAAATCAGTTATACAGTATACTAAAATTATAAGACAATAAGTAAGGGTGCTGTGCTTTATATCTACAAGTGCAATATGCTTTTATGTAGCAGAGAGAAACTTCTACTTTAATAATAACGTTGCTTGCAGTGAGACATGCATGTGACAACTTGGGAAAAGGGATATCACAACTGGAGTGCAACAGTGCGTTTCTGTGTCTAGCAGAGTAAAAATCTTTAAAGAGTGGAGTTTAGACAGTCTAAAATAAATTGTTAGTATTCAGGAAACCTATTTCAAGCCTCTTTTGCATAAATAATGTTATGGAAATCAACTGCTATTGTAGAGAATTAATTAATTACTTTTCTTAATGTATATTAACAAATACTACTCTTTTAACTTGAGGCTATTGAGTGAGAAATACTTAATGTAGCATTTGAGGGAATATCAGCATAAATCTTGCTTACTTTGAGACTGCATTTTTATTTACCGTACATGTTAAAATTTGATGATGCCATAAGGCTAAGGCCTTTTATCACAGACGGTGTGTGTGCACACATAGATATGCACGTTTGGATTCTTTTTCTTAATTGGCTACAAAATAATTTAATTATGTTGGGGACTAGATCTTGGGAATTTCTCTATTTCTGTTTGTTAAGGAACGTGCGTAGCCTGTGGCACCCATATGAGCTTGGCTTATGGCATGGTTGTCGGATTTATCATAGACATTAAGACAGATAAGCAATGTACTCTTCTTGTGTGTATCATCTAAAAGCCAGTATGGCTTAGTGTGTAAATGTGTAATCAACTATTGAAAAATCCACTTGTAAATGTATATAGCTTAGAAATATTTTTTTCCCTTTATTAATCCTTTGATATCAATGAAATATTCTTCATGAAATGTATGGACTGTTTGGTTGCATAAAGGCAGTTATTATCTGGGCTAAAAATTGTTAATGGTCAGGGATTTTCCACTAAAAGATTTGTGAATATTCCTAATGACACACCAGTTTGGTTTCTTTTTTGCTTTTTGAGCTTGCATTAGTCCATGTTCAGAACTTTAGAATAACCTTTGAATTTTTTAAACTTTTTATATCACTGGAACAGGAAGAGCATCTAAATTAAAGCTTCAAGCTAACTTTATTTTTCAGGTATTTCAAGAATTACACTTCTGAATTGAGATTTTATAAGTTGACTTTCTGCTGAGAACTTACATGAACTTCTTAAAATGTAATTTTGTAATGATGCAAACAGGTTGATTGCAGCATAATGACACTTGCAATTACAATATAAACTAATGCAAAAAATATTTAAATAGTGAAAAAGTAAACTTTGTATTCTGTACAGCTTTTTAAAATTAAGTTGCTGTAATTCACACTGCTGTGATGTAGATACTGTAATGTGTGCCTTGTAAAATATATGTACTGTATGTTATATGGGATAATAGTTGCATTAACACTGAAAAACTAGTAATTTGGTACTGGTTGGTATTACCTGGTCTGAAGTGCTACATTTAGCAAAGAATTTTGGAAAAGGAATCACATTGGCAGGGACATGGCAATGGGTTCCAGAAGCTAGACCTTGAAAATGTGAATTACGACGAATAGCTGTTGGTGGGGGGCATTAGAACAAACTGAGCTTTCTTATGTTGTGTGAAGAATTCTTACAGGTTTAATGTGAAATTGTAATTTAAAAATTATAGATTGTATTAATAGCTAAGGACATTCCAGTATATTAAATTTTGTGTATGAATCGTGCAATAAAGTTAATTTGGAAGAAATGTCAAAGTTCTTTTAAGCTTAAGGAATCTCTTGCCTTTAATACCACAGAAGTCTGAAAACTGGATTTTAATCTGAATACAATTCCATTGTACAGGTGCTGTGGTTAAAAGTATGCCATTATGATCAGATGTCTCATAAACTTTGAAGTGTGATATTAACAAGGTAGCTTAAATGCAGCTCTGCAAAAGACTCACTCTGATTCTCCTGTTTTTCTTTTGTCAAAACAAATAAATTGGAACATTCTGCACTGATCAGAAAAATTAACTCTCCTTCTTAAAAGGACACTATTGAGGAGCAGGTGTCTTTGGGGAAAGGATTTTTTCCCCCCCCCTGCCCCGAGAAGTGTGATTTACTTGTTCCCCAAGTTCTTCCATAGTGTTTCTGGTAGTATTTTAAAGCTTAAGAATGCTAAATATTTGGAGTATTCTTTCTTCTCAGATTTTTCCTGTTTTTAAATATGAATTGAAGTATATAATTAATGTAAATGTTTCCTCTGTCTAGTTACTTGGTTTATCTGTTCGGATGTTTCAAAGTCAAGTGAGAAATGGGAGAGGAATTCATTACCAATTCAGGAACTTAAAATTGGAAAACTTACGAGTTGACAGACACTCCAAGAGGTAGGTGTACTTGAGGGATTAACAAATGTTTATATTTACTAGGTTCAAGTTTAGACACCATATTAGCGTAATGTGCATGTTTCTTTTTTTAGTGGGAAATGGCATATTTAACTTGCATATCTTTCCTTTAAAGAGAATTCTGTATGTAATTATAAAGGTTTTCTAATCCGTACTCATTCCAGTTCTGGAAACACAAGGCAACCAGTGAGATCTCTGTGCTGTAGGTTTAAACTGAACTGTTAAATTTCACCCCGGTGTAGCTGAATATGCCAAATGCATTATTTTCAGAAGGAACATCTTAGCTATGTGTGCTTTGTGTCATGCTGAATCCTGGAACAGTAGCGTCCTCAGGGAGTCTTAAAGATGCTTGATATAAGTGGGAGCTGTATGTTAACCTATCTGTACTTAATTCTTGACAGCACATATACATAATTCTTTAATTTTGTACCCACTATATACACATTCTCTGTAATTGCAGTAATTATATGTTCACTAATATTACAGTTATAAATTATTTTCTTTTTATGCTGTTTTTCTGTCTGTTTTTCTGCTGTTAAACCATTTGTGAAGATAACTTGCTATAAGGTTTTATCTTCACCAGTTTTAAGTGGGTGAACGGAATTATGTTTTCTTATTAGTGTGTCTTAAAAAGTAGTAATTTCAAAACCGATTTTTTTTAATTGTCATTTCTTCAGATGTTTGGTTCTATGGCCTAGAATTCATCCTAAGGCAACACACTCAAAAGACTGAATGTTCTTTTCCTATTGCTATGTGTAGCTGAAATTAACCTGGATGGGACAGTGTTCTTTTCCAGTAACCACAGTGTATGATCATCACATAATATGTTTTGCTGTGAACTGGCCATGTTCCAATTAATGTTTTGTCTGTAAGGGATCTGACAACACATTCTACTTTTGTATCTGAGCTGTCAAGATGTTAATTAGCAGATGATTGCTTACCTCACTAACCTAACTATTGAGGTTAAAATATTAAACATTGGACATAGGGTTTTCAGGCCTGAAATAAAAAAAAAAAGTCAGTTTTGGGAACTTGGATGGAACTCTGCCCAGTGTGAGTCTGGTGGAATGAAGAATACTATCCAACAGGTAATTAGAAGAAGACTTTGGTTTAAAGTGCTATTTAAAAATACAAGGTGTTTTTATGAATTAAGCTTAAAGCAGGTGGAAACCTGCTCTTCTGGAATTTGACTGTATCTGGAACAAGGTAGGGTTTTGATACAACAGTCTATGCTTCCATGCTAATGTAGTTCCAACCCACTTGAACAGACCTTCCAAAAATATTTTTTATGTGAGACTGTACGTGTTCAAGTCATGGTTAACAGTTAATGAATTAGCAGTGTTGGTGTCTCACTATTATATCTACTGTTCTCTATAGTGCTTTGAGAGGTATGGGGGAGAAATACACATTCTTAAGTATAGATGAATCTGTAGCACTCTTGTGCTTCAGGAGTGCTGCTTCTGTACAGAAATAAAGGGTGTGTGTACAGGAAGAGACACACATTTTAATCTTCATCTAAAATCGTTATTACATTTCCTG
>NW_010294268.1:13822-24423 GCF_000700745.2 Antrostomus carolinensis
AAAATTAATCTTGACTGTAGCAGAATGTCTATGTTGATATTAACTATTTATTTCAATTTGCCATTTGTTGGCTTCCTAGTTGTGTTTTTTGTCAGATCATACTGCTTAAATTGTTTCAGTTGTGCCAGAACTGCTCTCCTGCTTCCAAATTCAGGTGTTTTGGCTCTCAGTTTAATATCAAGATGAGCCTTTGCTGCATGCCCTATCCAGATACCCAGTTTGGATGAGCAGGAAACCAAGAGATAATGGGGGCAGCCCTGCAATACAATTTTACTTCAGGACTTGATGCCAGGTCTTCAGAACAGTTGGTTTTCATTAACACTGAATTGCTTTAAGCCAGCTAAGCTTTTAGCTCCTTCTCTTCTCTGCTGTTTTGGGGTTTTTTCTGTTTGTTTGGGGGGGGGTTTTTTCAGTTTTAATGCTGGAGTAGTCCTAATTTTGGTTTAGTCTTCTGTAGTGCTATCAGTTGCATAGATTTTTAGTTCTACTTAAATGTGGAGATGTTTGAGCAGCTACAATTTTATGGAGAGGTATACACACACAAAACAACTAACCATATTCTTTTATAATTTATTTATTAGTGTAATGTTAAATGCTTCCACAAGAGGCAAAAGATAAACATCATTTAACCCAGGCACAGAAAGAAAAAGCAGTTTTTACAGACATCCCTCACCCACCTTTATCAGACTCAGATTTTAACTGGGCAATAGAACAGAAAGGTTTAGCCATAAGTAAAGAACAATATGAGAAGATAAGGTAGCTCTGGGGTGAGGAAAAAAGTGTATCACCCACTAGTAGAGCAAATGCCTTAAGTTTGCTAAAGCAACATAGCAGAATGGAAGAGCATCGCTAGAAGTTGTTCAGATAGATATGTTGTAAACATCCAATAACCATAATTAACCATTTTAGGTGAAAGTATAAAATGCTCTTAGCTAGCAGATTTAAGGAAGTCTTGAATAATGTTTCAACCTTAACACTAATGAAATGATGAGAAAATAGGATGTTCTCCCATTCTGAAGGAACATCCACCCCAATGATTACATACAACGCTGTTCTTCTAGTTCCTTTTGTTTGAGTAAAACATAAGCTGTGGTGTAACCAGGTTTGATCTCAGTACTGTCAGGGGTGGGCGGGGGATCAGCAACTACCCTGTTCTGCATGTGAGTAAATGTATAGAAACAGCGATTCAGATGTCAGTAACACTTCCACACTGGATCTGCCCTTCATTACACACATATCCTAAGACTGCGAAGTTATTTTGAGCATACATTAGAACAAGAGTGCAACTTTAAAAAAAGAAAAGAAGCTGAAGTTTAAGAACTGAACTTGAGAGTCAATAACTCTTGCCATTTTAAAAGATGACTGAAAGAGATGTCATAGTGGAAGCTTGAAAGGATATTGGTTTGTTTCCCTAAATATAACACTATTAGCTCAATTTATCCTTAAAAGCAGTACACAGGGAAGCACAGAAAGCAGAACACAAGTGGTCATGGCTACTTGTGTGTTACTGTTATTATTGTCAAAATCCTGATTACTGTGCATTGACTGAATATTCAAATTCAATTTTGTTTCTTTAATAAGAGCTACAGAATATTAGAACCTGATGTAAGGAAAACTGAAAAGTTATTAAACTTAGACAATTTTGGTATAATATTAAGAAAACGAAATAAGAAACTGCAAAAGCAGCACTAATAGCAATCTTCAGGTGAAACAACCCAAGTAACGTAATATTTATCAGATGAAAATACCTACAATTTAAATTCTTCAAACCAAGCACGTTGCTTATTTAGCCTGGATGCAGATGCTTTTCTCAGTTAAAAATGTTATGTTGATAACAACTTACTAGTAAGTTGTACTATTTATACAGCTAAAAATGCTTGAACCACTGTTCTCAGACTTCATCCTAACAAGATTACACTCACCAATCCTGCTAATGCATTATATGAGCTGCTAAAGTTTCTAACTGTGAGGCCAACAGACATTGTTGGCTAAGAACTCTGGACAATTTTACTATCAAACAGTTGAGCAGCATAGCACAGTTTCATACAAGTTTTAGCTGCACAAGGAATACAAAATCTGGCACTAGCTGGACACTACAGACATTAGGCGAGGTCACTGACGAGCTAAGTCAAGTCTCCCACCACCTCTCTGCAACCATATTTTGGATGAATGTTTGCAGGCACTGCAGCTCGCTATGCACGATGCTGGCTAACTGTCATGGTGATGGGATGGCCAGAACTCTGCTCCTTTGCCTTGGTCTCCTTTGGAACAGCCTTACTTCCAGGCTGCTTCCTAAGGGTCTTTAGGTTTAATCTGTCTTATGGGGCTGCACAGCTACAGGAGGTGACAGGGAATTTCCCCTTCCCTTACTTTGGTGCCATTTCCCTGCAATCACCATTCAGGACAGCAGGTACATTGAAAAAGTGTCCTTGTAGGTATTGCTTTGAACTGCCATGATATGAGGAGAGAGTGTATGTATGCCTTCAGTACTTATGTACATTTATGCTATTAATGAGATGTTTGGTACTGGTGATGTCACCACCGCTACTGGCTGCATTTACAAGGGAAAGTAAGACCTGATCAGCTCTTGAAAGGAAGGCTGTAGGTGCCCAAGCCCCAGGAGAAGGGCCTGGCCTATGAAATAAAAGGGGCATAAGATGCCTTATGTAGTAAAACATGCAGGGTTCTAGGTGTAGTGAGGCTCAATTGGCTAGTATTCATTACTTGCTTTTTATGCATTAATTCTGGATTACTGTACTAAGATGCCTAACTTCCCTATCTTGTATGATACCCAGGTCTCTAACCATAGGCTCAAGACCCTAGCTTAGGGACCATAGGTCTTCAAATTAAGTGGACTTACAGGCATCAACATCCTCTGCTGCCCCTAGCCTTGAGTCTTTTTTGGTGTGAAACTACATGCAGCTTCTACAATACATAGATACTATCATGTTATTACCTTCAATTCTTTCTGAAGGAGTAGTACTGTGTCTTAAAAAGGATGATCAAATAGAAAAAAGATTGAAAGTGATAAATATTCCAGTAGCTGTATTTTACTAGCCACTCCCATCATAAAGAAAAAGTTTAACATAACATGATTTGAAATGACACATTTCAAGTGGGCTAGCTTCTGTATAAATCGACAGTTTGACTTCTCATTCAACTCTGAATAAATACAAACTACAAACTAACACAAATGCGTAAAAAGATATCAGAAGTAGGACCAGAACCCAAGTCTGGAGTTTCTACTACTGATTCATAAGAACACTTCCTTTGTTCAAGTAAAAAATTTTACTTTACATGCAACCAAAATTGTCTGCATAAATTCCCAAGTAATTTGAACTGGTATGTCCACCATATTCCCATTACAAAGCAATAAAAAAGTGTTCTCAACTTTCAAGGCATAGTTTTCATGATGTAATTAGACTCATTACAATGTACAATAGTGGTGATTTTGACACCGTGTTTTCTACTTACTAGATTAAAAAGCATTAATCTGCTGCTTCACAAACACCCTGCATGACAACAGAAGTAATTAATTACTCATTAAACAAGACTACTGGATTTTGTTTTTTCTTGTTTTCCAGTATAACTGCTGAAACATTAAGATAAAAACTGTGTCAGAACACCCTCCAGAATGAAAGGGTAGCCTCCAAATTATGCACCCCACACAAATTGCTAATGAATAAAAGGTTAAGTTTACAAATGCTACGTGCCATGACTGTTAGTGAGATGAGCAGGACAAAAATAGGTGCGGGCATACTGTCAGAATCTGCAGAATCCTAAAGTGCATATCACAGATGCACTATGAATATTCTCCGTTGTTTTCCAAGCCACAATACAGTGCACAGTTAAGACAGTATGAAACAAATATTACATGATTCTGAATTTTCATTTAATATTTACAGCAATCTTACAAAGCCTAATGTTTGTAGAAACTGAAATTTTTGCAGTGAGAGTAACGCAAGTAAAAGATAACAGCAAATGCTGTTTACCTTCCACAGATATTCTGTACTGTTCAGTTATGTCTTGGTAGCATCAACGACAGATGATTCAATGTTAATAGGAATGAAATGTTCTGGTTTCTTTGAGTTTGTAACTACTTTGACAGAGTAGAAATCTCTTCTGTTCTCATAGCATCAGACAGGAAACTGAGTTCATTGCACAGTGTCTCGTACCTGAAGGCCATCCGGATCTGTGCAACATTTGTCTTTCGAATGTCATTTCCCTCAGGCCCTTCTTTACAGTAATTCACCCCTAAGAATTTCTGTTTTTCCTGTGAACGGGGTTAAGTGTAAAAAGGAAGAAGTCAGTTCAACTGCTTTAATTTATTGTGTAATTGAGTATTTATTAGTTGAATGACTCCAGTGCAAGTGAAAAGAGCAGCTTCAACGAGCTGGCCATTGAACTTTACCTCAGCGTCTCAACCAGTTTTGGAGATTTTAAGACCAAAGTTTATATAATTACTCAGCAATGCATTCAGTCTAGCTTGCTAAAACCCTTTGTACTAGTGTTCAGTCTTCACTACTACATCTTTCACGTGAGAGGTCAAAAAGAGGCTTAGGGGTTTTTTGTTAGTTAAAACAAGTGTTGTGCAAGAGGAAAAGTAGTGGTTGTTGCTAGAGAATATTGTAAGAAACAACAGAATATACTTGTAAAGCCCCTTCACATACCAGCTCCTTGAGAGGAATATTTAAAACTGACATTGAAGAGAGGGTGCTCTAAAATAAGTCCCAGAGAAAGCCTTGGAATTGCAGAATTTTAAAGCCAAAAGAGGATTTAATCTAATCTGACTGTCTATCTAAACCAGACTATTTTATGTAGTACTCCCTTCTAAGCAAAAACATGTCTTGCTTATGACAGGCAGTTTATTTTTACTCAATGCAAAACATGATGTATAAAGTTACTGGCAAAGGGATATCATCCAAATAATTAAAAGGTTCGAGAGTGGAGGCAGAACTGAGTATAAGCAGGCACCTGGTTTCTCTTCATCTTTTGGGAATTCCAAAACAAAGCTAATGAGGAAAAGTATAACATTAATACTTTTTTTTAATGTAAGACTGCATAGCAGATAGTTTGTGAATATTTCTGGAAAAGAGGATAAGGATGTGCACAAATACATCCCATAAGCACCTACTATTCAATTTCCAGACTATTGACTTCTCAGTTCCTATTTGCCCCAATGTTCACAAAAGAGATTTTTTTCAGCCATAATTACCTTATCTGACAATCCACTCTGTAGTACGCTGTTTCTTGCTATTTCACACAAGTCACAGGTACTTAGTTTCCACACCTGGGCTGCAATAGCATATTCTTCCATGAGAGCTTCCTGTTATCACCAAAATATGTTATTTATTAAATCATATGTAAATAGGGAATTTATACGTGCTCTTTAGATAGCTGTGAAAAATTAGATGTTTAAGACTTCAACATCATAATTACTAACAAACAGAATTGTTTATTTCAAATTTCCCAAGGGCAACTGTTAAATAGTTAATAGGCACTGGGTATCCAGTTATCTTAGTCTAAGAAATTGCAGTCCAGATCCTTAGAGGCATTTATCAGACACTTCACAGTGGGATCCCAGGGTATATAAATGCCTTGGAGGATCTAGTCGTAAATTGTTAATGAGTATGTACATACACAGGTAGTAGGGCAACTTCTCACTTCTAACCTTCCACAGAAGGAGGTTGTGGGCTGACTCTAGTGGGCTGCCATAGCTGAGGATCTTCCACACTATGTGTAACTCGGCTGGTGCTGCGTTACATCCATGCAGAAAGCCCCCAAAGAAGCTCTCCGACTTTTCTAGCAGAACATGTCATAGGCCAGAAGCAAGCCTGGGTGAAGCACGCCAGAGCTAAGTTTGTCCTCAGGACACAGACAAATGAGCACTGTACAGGCCACTCTAAGGCACAGCATGACTCAAGTCAGTGCCAACCACAAAACTGGGGCATCAAAACCAGTGACCAGGCATTTCTGTCCTGCCAGGCCACCCAAGGACAAGAATCAGTTTCAGTTTTCACTGAGCAAACAGCTCATATGCCATCTTCGGAGATTCCACATCGGGTTTTTGTAATGTACTTCCCCAGATTTATTAGCAAGGAAACTGGACTTTCCTGGCACTCTAGAGGATTGTTTATGAAGGCTCAAACCTCCCTTCAGCCTCATCCTTCATTCTATACTTCAACAGCCAACACTGGAGAGGCAAGAGTACAAAAGAAACATAATTAGGAAATCAGACATTTCCCTCTGAAACCTAACAGTGAGCAGTAGACTGAGAATGAGGAAGAATAATGAATGAAGTGACTGAAAGACATGAAACTTTATATCCTGAGGAATGATGTAAAATAGCTTTCAGGTCATTCTGGGCCTGTGTGGTGGTGTTGCCAAATTCAAAGACAAGTGCTTTTTGCAGTTCTTACCTTTGTATAATGAAACTGCATAGGATCATCTGTGGAGAGAGAGACGTGAAGTCCCTTATGTAGAAATTCCCGTAGTGGATTTTTTGAGTACTCCAGGAACAGGCTGTTGTTACTAAGTGGAGACATAGCAATGGGGATTTGTGCGAGATAGTAAAGATACTGGAGGACAGGACTCTGCAAAACAAAATACAATCAGCATTTAATGGTAATGGGAGACAATAAAAATAGAAAGATTTCCCTTGGATAAAATAGAAACAGTGTTACAGAGGGAGGACTAAGACCAAAAAAATTTAGGTTGACACTAAATTCTGACTTCTTTAGAAGACACTTAAAAGTCTGAATTTTAAATGTTACTGGTCTTTATAAAAATAATTTACATTCTTCAACATATATGTAATCTTTTTTAAAATACGGTGACTAATATTACTGGAGATTAGTAAGTATATATGACAGTTTGGGGCACTGTATTTGATACTGACTGCATACTTTCCCCCAAAACCTGAAGGTCACAGATAACAGATGCATAAGAACTACTAAGCAATTTGTTACTTTCAAAACTGCAGTTCAAAAGGTAAATTTTAGGAGCAGAAGTTTTAATTTATTAGAAGTCATGTGTTGCTGTTGCACATAATATAAATAATCTGTGGTCACCTCATCTCTGTAGCTATTTTTAGCTTAACCAACCTGTGAAGCTAACAAGTGTCTTTATTACTGTTATTATTATCTGCCATGCTGAGTTATCATACCAGGCTAAGCAGGACAGAGTGAAGAGAATGCTTTGGTCACATTCAGCCTTAGTACTACTCTGTCTGGGTCTAATTTTAGGATTTACTGGTTCTGAGCATAACATCAGGCATGATTTTAGGCAGAAATTTTCTTTGTTCTTGGATATGTTGAAAAATACAGAGAGAATTTTCCAGCATTAATCAGAAAATCCAACTAGTAACGAGAACTCCTTCCAAAAAATTACAGTAAACTCGGTGCAAGTCTGCCACCCACTGACCGATTATTTTATTACAAAACGGTGGCCTGGGCATGAGTTACGTGATGGTTTTTATTTCCTGATATGCCAGGAATGGTAATCTTTGTCCTGTCATAACAATCAAGTTGTATATGCAGTACTGCTGTGTTATAAAGGTATGTTAAATTTCTTCATCAAGTGATCCCAGTTACTCTAGATATAAATAAGTAAAACCTTAATAAGCTTCTGAAGGATCCTTGAAGTACTGGGACACCAGTCGGGGAAAATGACCTTTGTCCCTGCACAGAAGAGACTAGAGCTTTCACTAAATTCTTCTGGGACCTAAACCAGGGAGTAGTAACAAGTCTAAGCAGTTTTTTTCTATGTAATTTTAGGTCTGCTTGGAATAACCAAAACCAGGTGCCACCAAGTCTTTGACACATCTGAGCAGCTGATCTTCCCGATAAAGACGTAACTTTAAAATGTTCACTTAGGAAAAGCTGTATTTTTGTAGCTTAAATAAGAAATAGGAAATTCAGCTGAGCATATTTATGATCAAAGTGAAAAGTTGTATGTGTCTTGCTAAGAAAATTAATTTGGGGCTGCCCAGATAAAGTCAGTTTGGTGACCACTGTTTGAACCAGTGACTGATGTCTAAGCAGATAGCAGTTAGGTTAGGAGAGCAACCAAGCAATACCTTCTTCAAGAGCAATCCATGAGAAATGTTGTCTGCTGTCAGAAAGGCTGATACAAGGTGTGTGATAGACCCAGCTTCTCCACAGTGAGGTCGAAACAGAAAAGTACACATGCCTCTTTAAAATCTTTCCCTGAGAAGATTAAAGCAAGTTCCCTTAACAAAAAATGCACGGTTCTTCATCTATTTTGTATATTATTATAATTAATAAGGGAATTTTAAACAAATAAAAGTTACACATTCTCATACAGTTTGACATGACATCTAATCAGGCCTACCTATGGGCTGCTGTCAAAAGGGGCAGGTCCCTCCACCCAAGCCCCTTCCACCATCTGACATACTTGTGTCTTCCTTCTTTCCTTTCCCAGTTACATCTCATTTAACAATTGTTTAGCTACTGGGTGAACAGTTACTGAACTGATATCAGTTGAGGGAACTGGCAGATAGAAAGCTAAGAGAACTGATGCAACCTGTGGCCACATAATTCCTAGATTCAAAATGAGGGAAGAAGTGGAAGCACATTGCCAAGGGGTAGCTACCACTACCTAGTGTGATGACAACCTGCCATGTGACCAGGTTAAGTGCAGCATAAAACCACACCCTCAGTAGCAGAGAGATGACCTAGGAGTGTTAAAGTTAGCACACTAGATTTCACACTATAATTTTTAGAACTATTTTATTTTTATCATCTGTATTAAAAATGATGCTGGGTTTTAGGTTATAGTGTAGCCTGTTATTCAGTGCAAACAAATGTCCCATAACTATTTGTAGATATTCAAAACAAAGAATTTCAACAAGGACTGCTGGAGTATAAGGCAGTTGTAGGATGGATGTTTAGTAACATTTCTCTTGAAAATGCATGTGAGGATGTAATCTGTCCTTGCTGACTTCACTACTACTACAAAAAGTATAAAACAGTCTTGCAATGGACTGGCTATGGTGCCTCAAATACTCAGTGTGATTAACAGGGTGAACAGTTTTACTGACTCATTGCTGAATTGTGTCATTATCTCACCTAGCTATAAAGAATATTTAATGATTATCTAGGGAGATTTTCAAATAGTTGAAAAGATCTTGAGGTAAAAAAGAAATGCGTAAGTTCTGACAGAATCTCTGTCTTTGGAAAAGAAAAAAACAGACTACAGAGAATGTAATGGAAGGAAAGACAAAGGAATGTCCTGGATACCTGCTGTACTGTTCCATTATAGAACTAAAACTAACAACTAGGCCTGTTTGTTGCAGCTACGAGGTAACTTAAGGTGGATGTTTTTATTCCAAGTTTTGATTATATAGGGCGGTAGAGAAAGAAATGCTTGAGGTAGCAGTGAAAGAGAAGAAATAACATTTTGAATGTTAACTTAGATAAGACCTGTTAAAGTGACAAATCTGTGTGCCTCCTATAAGAAAATCAGAAAATGTTTTATAAATAATAATGAAACACATCCTTGCAAGGTAAGTAATGACACTGTAATATCAATGGATGGCCTCACTGTGCCTCACTTTTAGTCAGTTGTGCAGATCAGTAAGTGAGTCAGCCACAAAGTCAGGAACATAACCTCAAGTTGAATTTCAGGCTTTACTGAGCCTGATGCCAAAATCTGCTTTTACAGTCATGATCACACATTCAGTATCATAACTCCCTGCATTACTTGCCTAGACATTGGTCTCAAAAGTAGTAAAACTGAATGAGTCAACAAGCATGCTGAAGTAAGTTAGCTAGATGTGCAGTTTACAATTATATCCTCGTCTGTCTTTGATAACAGCAGCAGCCCTTAGACCAGTATTTCACAACATAACTTTATATCTCTTAAATTACCAGGAAATAACAAGCTACCAAGAAGTGCATTACATTTGGAAATCCACTGTGAATCTAAGCAAAGGTCAACAAGTCAGTTTTGTGGGGTTTCTTCTTCTGTTTTGTTTGATATATTCAGGTTTAAGGAATTTGCAAAACAAAAATACACATAAATGTCAAACCAAGATATTAATCTGCTGCCGTTACAATTTCTGAATATTTAATTTGAATTCACTTTGCAGTTAATATTTTCAAAATAACTCATGTACTCCTCTTAAGACTCTTTAAAATAATTCAAGATAACCTTTGCTTCAAAAGATACATGATCTAGACACTGACTTAGACTGAGACCAAGATCGTTTATTTTTCTTTCTAAAAACTTGTAAGAGAGAAAAATGACTACTTACTTCCTAAGGTTGTTGAGCAACATGATGTTCACATACATATAATACAAATAATAGCTATACGGGGGATTCTTCTCACTGGTCCAGAGGTCAGGGTTAAGGCTCTTGTCAGAGAACATGTGGCCACTATGTTTGGATTCATCATCAACACTGTCAAAGCCAGTCACCTGGTGGGAGGAGATTCACAGAAATCACTGTTTTCAAGAAGCAAACTTCAACATTACTTACTCTTGCTCCAGGACTTGCTTGTACAAAGCATCTACTTCTCTTTCTTCTTTTCCTTCCTTATGGTAGCAGTCCTGCTGCTCTGCCCTTCTACCATACCATG
>NW_010294268.1:24441-30552 GCF_000700745.2 Antrostomus carolinensis
ATGTCTTCTTGAAGGAATTTTCACCCATTTTTTTCTTCTGAGACAAATAAGAGGCCCAGGTGCACAAAAGCCTTCAGACTCCTGGGGCGGGGGGCATGGGGTGTGAATAAATAGGCCTATAAAACCCTCAGATCCAGAGTATAATCTTTTAAACTAATCTGCTTCGTTATTTGAAAAGCAGCTGAAGGCCAGAGGCTCCCAGGAAACCTCCGAGTTCTGATTTGGGGCATACTCAGAAACATCTCTTAATCACATCCCAGCAGCTACATCCCCACCCCTCTCCTGAGTCCCATCAGGATCTACACAATGCTTCCTTTCAGGTGCCTTCTTTTTGGAGGCCAGTCCCAGAGGCAAGCTCAAAGTACACATCCTGGATTTAAGATGTTGTCTCTGAACAAGAGCATGCAAACGTTTTTTGGTTATTCTTTCTAGAGAAGATTACTGAGATGACAAATCAATAGCTGTTGAGCTGTTTCAGAGGAAATAAATGGCAACTGTTTGACAACAGGACCTTACCCAGGCTTTCATTAAATTGTATGTCAGGGCTTTAAAACAGTAATACAAGTAATCTACGGAGGAGGGACCTTTTTTAGTGTCTGGAAACAACTGTGGACTAACAAAATTTATGAGTAGGAGAGGATCCATTTCATGTGAGACAGGAAGTCCAAACATACTTACATATTTGAGGAAAAGGTGCAATTCTTTGTGGTCTTTGGGATTGATCGTTGCTTCAAACAAAGGTACAAATATGTTCTCCAACATCTTCCCAAAACTAGGCAGAATATTTTTTGACCTGAATATGTCACTGAAGGGGAAGAAAATATACACAGTTGCGACCATTCTTTACTCATCTTATATTTTTCCACCACTTTCATATTTTCTGTTATTTGTGTATATCCTACAGCTTCAGTTCTACCATGATTCTGAAATTCAAAGTTTATGTCAGGGCAGGGATTATCTCTGTACTCTGTTTCCTGTGATGCCGGGCACTCTGCTTCCTCCAGGCTGTGGAGCACCCGAGTGCTCCAAAAATAGAGACAGTATGCAAGGGTAGATGCTGTCACAAGAACAGTGACCCTTTCCCTTACAGCAATACAAGTACTAATAGGGGAGATAAAGAATTACTTCTCATGAAGGATTCTGTTTTCCAAAGTTGTAACTACTCCCAATGTTCTGCTTTAGTGAGCCTCTCAGAAAAGAGGGACCATACTTCAGTGTGTCATTAAGTGCATGACTTAATGGAAGTGTTGACTCTGCTATATATGTAAGAAATTGCCATGAAAGAAATTAAAGGAAACTTCCTCCCTAATGAGAAACACACTCTGGGGGATATATGCAACCATGACAGCTCTTTCTCTACTTATATTCCAACTATACAATTTCAAAACATGAAGCTCAGCTATTAAGGCTGACAAAATTATCACTGTCTTCTACCCCCAGACTGCCAAGAGAACTGAAGCAGTGGTCAAGAATAAATTTCCCAGGCTGTTGCTTAGAAACAGAACTACAGGACAGGTCATAAACCATCCAAAAAATATCAGAAATTAAAACAAATCACTGGTATGATTTGTTTTAAACTATTTTAAACTATTAAAATTACCTATTAAAACTACTAAAATTTTAAACTATTAAAATTACTAAGAGCTCCTGATTACTTACTAGATTCTGGGAACCTGAATTATCCAGCGCATATTAGGGGAATAAACTTTATGCTTAATGAACCATTTTGCCAAGTTCAGCCATTCATCTGGAGACCGTCCATAAATGGATAAGCGGGGTTCTGTATACTGGTACTTACTTTCTTCTAGTTCACGGGCTACTTCCTGTTAAGTAATAAATATATTTGCTTTAATATGGACACTGAAGATCATTTACAGCTAGAAGTATATTTATTATTGTATTTTCCTCAGACCAGACATAACTGTATTGTCACCCTTTAAAGATAAAGGGAATCTCTTGTCTATTAATCTATTATTTTATTTTAGGCATCTAAGTATTCTACTAGCAAGGTATCTCAGATATCATTTGAGTATAACTAACTCTAACACCTGGATTTGGAGAACAATATTCTTGTGCAGTTATTACTAACACCCAAGACATATGTTTAAAATTGGGAACTCAGAATTATGCTATTTAAACTGTAGTAAATGACTACATAAAATATGCAGACCAATGGAGAATCTGACCCAGAATCTGTGGTAGTAAGCAATTTTAAGGCTATTAACTTTAAACCAGCACTTCTATACATCTACGAAGAGCTGACATCTAGTTCATGAAAACTACTAATTCTTTTGTTGTAAGAAGTTAATTTGAAACCTGTGCATGCATGTGCAGATACAGATTTATAAAGAGGTGCTTTCCTAGCTCTTTCTTCCCTAGCAGCTACCGCTAGCCAGCTGCATCCCAACATTTAATATTAAGCCAACTCTGCTTTGAACTCGTGCACAGGTTATGTTTATGAGTTCCTAACTCATAAAATTATCTAGAAAACAGTAATGGCTGAATTAGCAGAGGCCTTTCTCTGATGTATTGCTACAGCAAGTCCAATACTTGGAATCACTTAACCATAGTGTTAGCTCTAGATACAATGATGACATCACAAATATTTTACAAACCTTCATTTCTCTACAGCTGGAAAAGCTTGAAACTTATTTACCTTGACCATACGAGCAAAATATTCACCACCAATGTAGTTCTCAGTTTTCAAATACAAGTCCCTCAGCTCACTGGCACCAACTGGATTGTACTTGGAATTGAATTTGTCAAATCGATGAAATGTTTGACGACCCTGGAGGAGGAAAAAACACAAATAACCATGCTTTTAAGTATGCACAATAGTTTATAAATTAAATTGCCTAGCAGTAAAAGCCACAGGAAAAAAAAAAAGCCTATGCTAACTTACTTCAAACATGCAAAGTAATGCATGAGTTCAAATTGTGAGTTAATAAGTTATCATGCAAAACCTGTAGAAACTAGAATTTCACAGTTAGAAAACGTAGCTTTTTCCAATTTATTTTGTCATTTTAATAGACTTACTGCATGGACATCTAAAGAGTCTACAGTGAGGTCATAAGGGTCCATGTGAAGGCTTTCAAAGACTTGCTTTAAAGTCATCTTCTTGCCTTTTTTCTCTGTAACAATCCTGTCGGGCTCTGTTTGATACGTGTGCTTAATAAACCTCAATAAGTGTTTCTGGTTCATGCAAGCAGCAGCATGGATATGAGTATCCACCTGAAATCAAAAGATTATTCATGCTCATTATCCATATACATAAACTTAAATTAGCAAAGTGTCTATATCAGTGACAGCAATAACTAAAGCCTTCTAAAATATTCCTTAAGGAACAAATGGATTAGTGCCTAAGCAAATCAAAATGTTTCAGAACCCTGAGATTTTAGGTTTGGAGGAATTATTCAATAAGCAGAACTATAAATAAAAGAGCCCTCAATTACAGTTTCCTATTTAAATAAGAAAATTTTCAACAAGTTAAGATACATTTTAAGTGCCAATCACAGAATCTGGGTTCAGATTAAATTTGATACTTCCTTAAAAGACACTCTGATCCTTTTATTTCATCCATGAATTGACGATGTCTTTCTAGTTCCAGACTAGTAATAACCATCCTCTCTGACTGAAAGGACCTCAATTCATTTTTGTATTTCAACTACATGAAACATCTTAGGTCACTAGAACTGCAAAAGTACATGTGAGAGATTTTGTCACTGTTTTATCAAAGTTTAATTATAATACGGCAACTCATAATGCTGACAGAATTTTCAGTTTCTTCAGATCTCTTCACACACTAAGGGAAGTGCAAGCTTTGCAGAATGGCTGAGAGTACTCCTTCAGTTTTTTGTTGAAGTGCCATTTAAAAAAAATAATTACAAGAACCAAACAGTTTTCACAGGTATGCTTTTGTTTTGCTCAGAAGCTGGCATTGCTATTTGAGCAGCCTATATTAGAACACAATCCAAAGAAACAACTGATGAGATCTGGGGGTTTGTTGGTTTTACAGCAGGCATGTAAAACAAATCTGTTGCAGTTCCTTGAAGTCAAGGGTTTATAATCTTACCTACACTGATAAAGAATAGAAGAAAACCAGATATATTCCCCAGCTACTTCTTGTTTGAAAAGGCAGGTGATACTAATTACAGTTTCTAAGGACCAAGTACCTGAAAGGGAAGAATAGGCCTTAGCTAGGATAATGGCATTAAGGAATCCAACCGTACAGCAGTATCCAGTGTGTTGAGCAGCAGAGCTGCTGCTCCAGGGTCCATTTGCTTTGAATTTCCTTGAGAAATTCTGACTGGCCAACAAAACAGCCTAGTGCATGTCTTAGGCAAAACCATGAAATTACCACCAAATTCCTATCAATGTAAAACCAAACCAAACCACTGTTCTGGTTAGATTTCACAGTTGACACATAATGAACACAATATGCCCTGGGGACAGCTTGACAGATTCTGAAATTTCCTTCAAGTCCAGACTGCCAGATCCTAGCAGAAGCAGGTTCAGTTTCCCATCTTCCTCCAGTCTAGGCCCTACCTGGACACAGATGGCTGTGAGCACAGGAATGTGGTCAGACGCAATCACCAACTTGCACTATTTCTAACATCTGCCTTGTGCACCATCTGCCTTGTACTGGAGTCAAGTCTTACAAGACCAACTGGCAGAATGGTTCTGCAGAAGGAGTAGGAAGCAAAATAGTCCATTTGCAATACGAGCTTCGAGATTATATATAACGGGGACAGGATGGTTGAGATAATAAGTCTAAAAAGCACCACACAGTACTGTCCAATATATTGGTAGGAGATGGTTTGGGATCATTATAAGTAACACTTTACCATGCAGTCTTATGTGAAACTGTAGTGGAGAGGGCTGTTCTAACTCTTCTTACAGAGTAAGAAAGGAGCTTCAAAGCAGAAATAAAAAATAATCTTGCTTCTGCACAGCACTGGTAATGCAGCTGTCAGAATGCATCTCGTTTTGCTGTCTACACTTAAGGCTTTAAAAAACCAAAATACTGACAACATTGCCAAGAAATGTCACAAAAGGAAATAAGAGCTGGAAAACTCACACTGCCACATGACTGTAAAAATGAAAATAATTTGGCTTTCCAGGTGCAATTTGAGAGTTAATTTGATCAGCTGTATACAGGTATTTGTACATTCAAAAGTGACCAAGAGGCAGAGAGGGGGCTTTTCCGTCTCACAAGCAATGATGTAACAAGATCTGAAGGTTGGATGCTGACATTAGATACAAGTTCCTAAAGACACTTAGTACATTGGGACAGTTTGAACCCACTGCACTGTGCTTTTTTAAAATGCAACTAACTAGCATTCCCAGGCAGGAAACTGCAAACATGGACACCTACAATGGGTGAGTTCCCTGTTGTGTAGGGACTATGTCTGCAGCTTTCAGATTACATCAACAGTTGACATCCTGATCTGCTTTTAAGGTTCAGTAGGAAACTGGAGCACCTGCATCAGTAACAGCCATACTCCTACAACGTAAACTCAGCTTATGCGATGACATACAATCCACAGAAATGCCACTGTTTTACTCAGCACATGTACTCATTTAATTTGCAGTTTATACACACAAAAGTTGTTGCCACCTTCTAAGGGTAAATCGATCTCCATGTGAATGCTAATAGCATAACTAAAGACCAGGACACAAACAGAATCCTAAACATTAACATCTAATTGTTAATCATGGCCTAGTTCAAATAGGCTAGACACTTTAAAGCTAAATGAAAAAGCAGGCATTACTGGCTCAAAGTACACAACATGAAGTACATTACTAATGCACAGTAAACAATGCTATGTCTAAAATAGTAAAAACAGCTCCGCTTAACATATTATTACAGTCCTCAGAGTACTTGTGTAGACATTTGAACTCAAGTGCATTATATATATGCTTACTCAGGTTAAACAACTCTGGTTTATAAACAAATACTGTTTACTATAAACTCTTCCTGGACCAGTGAAATACTACAAACTACTAGGCTTGGTCAACTGACATGGGAGAGTGAAATAACAGTTAATGGATGTCCTATAAGCTCTAAACATTCAGGAAAAGCAGATCATAACCATAGAATACCAGGTGTAG
>NW_010294268.1:30572-44529 GCF_000700745.2 Antrostomus carolinensis
ACTAGTTCAGTGGTGGCTCAGCTACTGGAATTAATGAGTCTTGGAAAAAAAACAAACCGAAACAAAACACTTCCTCTTTATTTAAATCAACATGAATTCACTACTGTTAGGAGGGCAAGGACAGAAAGCAAGGAGACATTTTGTTTCTTTTGTTCGCTTGTGTGAAAGGATCCCATGACACAGTAGTAACTGCATTTCTTTTGAAGTCCTGCCTCCCTTTGAGACATAGTTCTCTCAAGTGTGCTTCTGCAATTCAGTAAGCTCCTGTGACATCTTCTCCAGTCCCCACAAGCACATAGTGCTGTAGTTGAGCTAACCATGTCAGGCTTATTCTCTGAAAACCAAGATTCTTCTTCCCCCCACACTTCGCCTGCCCCAAATATATTTATTTTCCAAAAGTAAAAAGACTTTCCTGGAGTCTCTTTCACACTTTTTCCAGAGAATAAGCAGTATTTTAGCTACCTTTTAAAAATATTCGTTAAGCAGCAACTTCAGTAACAACAAAAGTCTGACAGAGCATCACATACCTTTTTCTTCATTGTCTTTTAGAAGCAATGTAACTTTTTGGAAGGTTTTAATGACTCGATCTTTGACCTACTCTAGCACATAATTAATTAGTGTGAATGCTTTTGTGCATTTTTGCAATTCAGGGTGCAATCCTATCTAAATGAAGCATCTAAACACAGAATCCTTAGCTATCGCTTATATGGTCTGATTGGGTTAGGGATTTTTATTTTTTTTAAATTTGGAATGCTGTCATGCTAAGAAATCGTTACTAACGTCATTGTTATTTATTATGAAAGGCATCTACTAAAAGAATTTGAACAGATTGAGTTCATATAAAGGTGACAAATGCCCCCTTTCCCTCCTCCTTCCCCCCAGAAAAGACAAAAACAGTCCCCTTATAAGCTGGGTTTTTTGGTGTTTTGTTGTTTTTTTTTTTCCTGTTCTTCATACAATAAATGAAGTAAGCTGAGGCTTTACTGGGCCATTAGTAAAGCCCCTACCACAAGGTCTATTCGCTTCTATTTGCAAACATTCTGCTTGCATTTCCACATTTGTTAGAGTGCTACTCCAGCCCAGTTTCCCCTTCGTTGGAATAAACCTGAGCTGCATGCCCTTAGCCAAAGGAAACCTTTTACTCAAGATCACATTAATCTTCAATGAAAAGAAACACACTGATGGACAGAAGCCGATCTTGGAACACATAATATGCTGTCAGTGAACTCACATTTTTAACAGATGAAAACAATTGTTAAAAGAATTAAGGAAACCTTTGTGTTAATTTCATCATCTCACTCAAGCAATGGTGGACATCAGTTTCTTGCATTTAAAGGATGGTAGAATTCCCTTCACTCAGCAATTAACCTTGTAACGAAGCCAACCTATCTTCCTTTGCACCTTCTCAGTTCAAGCTAGCCCTTTCCGTTCCTTATTGGCCTGACCACACATGCCATTCTGTCTGCAGGTTTTTTGGATGAAATGCTTGTACTTCTCAGTCAAGATGTTTACATCTGTGTACATCTTACAGCTTGAAGGAGTTCCCATTGCCCTGCAAATCATCTCACCAGCACAAACTTCCCTAAACCACTCTGCCTCCCTCATCTTCCTGCATTGCTTCTCTTTCCTTTCACTGTCTCTCAGATCTCCACAGAACGTCCATCCCAGATTTTTTTATGGATGCTTATCTGTGTATATCAGAAATAGCGTTGCACTGAATTAGGTATATACTTTAACTTTGATTCCTTCATTGCTTCTTTTTTTTCTCTCCCACCCTGCCCCCTGTAGCTACTTCATGACTTTGGTGATAAAATTCACCTTCATCATATAAACCAAAAGTGAAATTCATTAGAATTTACCTAACAACCCATCTGCTCCTAGCCTTGTGATAGACAGGGGTGCATTCAAACACTTTTGTTTAGCAGATTTTTTTATTCAACAGTTTATTACCACAACAGCAGCAAACATTCAGTAACCAGCAGACTGGACACTACAGGGAAAAGCCAAAAGGACTTTTTGATATACTAGCAAACCAAAACATAACAATAAGGACTAAAGTACTGATCTAAACCCTGAAGTTACAAAATAAGGACTACCTCTTCCAGCTGCATGTAGAAACAATGCAAAATGGACCTGAAGTAGTTAAGAACACCAGCAACAATTACTGCTTTCTGAAGAAATCTCACCTATCAAACTGAAGCATTATCTCTACAGTAACTTCCTCTTAACTTCAGGAAAAGGAAGCAAACAAAGCAGCAGAACACTGTTGCTTCCATGCTTTGAAGAGAAGGCAGCTCCCTTGGGTGTGAATATCTCAGGAAATTAAATCAGCTCCTTGATTCTACCTGTCTCTTAATTACATCCCAGTGTATCTCAGAGGTGGCTAAGAATAGAACTCAAATAACAATCTTTTTACTTAATATTTCACAGACAGTTTCTACCAGATTCTGACGGCAGCATGAAGGTTCAGTTTCTGTGGGAGGTCTTTGTTCTTTTGACATGTATTTAAACACATATTTTCAATACGAAGTGCAATTTTTATCCAAAATCTATACAGCTCCTCCTACTAGTCTAGTATTACTTACCTACACAAAAGCAGGAAAATGCACTTGACTGTGTTTAACTGAATTAAACCTCCATGTGAATATTTTTATTCATAATCCAAGTGAGCTTCATTTGATTAACTCTCTTTTGCTCCTTTAAAGCAATCGACATACAATTAAGCCCCTTTGATTCTACCTAAGTAAACATTTGAGTTTAGCATAATCCATTTAACCCACTTACATTCAAGTTAGTTTTCCTGCAGTGTTCCCATGTAGAAAAATTTGAATATTCTTAAAATAACATAATTCAATTGAGTGGTATGCACACAGCACTTCAAGCATATCATCTACATACAAGAAAAGCAAAATCACTGGAACTCCTACTAAAAACAATGTCACGCTTTTAATCCTTTTCACACTTACCTTTCTCACGTTATAAAAGTCTCGATGGGGATTACTCTTTAGTTCTTTAAATTCCGACATTTCATTTAACATCTCGTGTAAACTAAATTTAGATTCTAAAAAGTTAAGCCTCCGATGACAATATGTTTTTCTGTAAAAGAAAAGACAAAAATTAACTGTAACTTAAAACTACTTGTATTTCATTTTCAGAAAGAACTTGAAAGTTTTCACAGTAAAAACTTTTTTTTTTTTTTAAATGAAGACCAAGACAAATCAATTTTCTTATGCTGCTGGTTAACCAATGTATAAGTCAATATCCAATACAACTTCAGACCAAAATTATTAGTGAAACCTCAAATAGAAATCTACATAACTGTGTTAGGTCTTTTAAGTCGTACAAGTATTGTTAACATAATATCTCTGCATAAACTACCTTTATAATACTTTATATACTCTTTTAGTACTTTATATAGTACTTTATTTATAGCACTTTATTTAGTACTTTATATACTCCTTTAGTAATGATGACCAAAGAAAGCATAAAACCTATTATGAAATGTGATGTCAATTGCTACTACTCTGAAACTATACTCCAATAGAGCAGATCACCTTACATATAACAGAAACAATCTGTAATCCAGACTTACTCACTACAGAAATATTTTTTTTTAAATTCCACAAAGTTAATTTCTTTTTCAATGTGAATATAAGAAGCCAAGATCTTTCCTTTTCAATGCCTTAAAAACACATACATTGTGTAAAATACTCCCTCCCCCCCCCCAAATAATTTCTTGTGCTCTTAGAAAAATCACGCTTTTTTGTTCCTGCTTGCCTACTCCTGTCTTCACTTTCTTCTTCTGTTATGTTTCTCATTCTATTTTTAACCAATGACATGGTTTTTCTCCTCACCATCTGTCAATTCTTATTGAATCTAAAATATTTTTGGAGCACTATTAGTGTAACAGTCAGCCTTTTTTTTTTTCTGCTTTTACTGTTGACAATCTCTCCTCACTGGAACACAAATCCCATAATGGATTTGAAAGTCCTGTTCAAACAGTCTTACTGTATCTGATACCGATCAAGACCTGATTGCCCGCTGCAGGAGGTCTTCGTTAGGTTACAGTATTATTCAAGAGACCAGAAGACTGAGGGTAGGGGTGAGATCTCACTAGTTTAAGAGCAGCAAAGGTTAAAGAACAATGGCTTCTTGATCTCCAAGCGGCCCCATATGCAATAGACCCAAATGACAGGAAAGCACTCACTGCAAACAAGGAAACAATACCGTATGAAGAGCTTGTGCAGCAGGATTACCAGAAAGACTTTTTCCTTTTGGTTTGTGTGTATTTATCAGGGAGTGTGAATCAGCCTGCAAAAGCTTAATCTGAAGAAGTGAAAGGAGCAGATGATTGCTCCTACAAACATGAAAGCACTGAGTGTTTAACATGCCCTACCAAGGCCCTTCTTACTTAGAGCTTCCCGATAAAGACTGTTAACAAAAGCTGCAAAAAGGGTCTTCAGTGTAACTTTTGTCTCAGGTTTTTCCTCCTCATCCTTTAAGCTTCTCTATATCTGACTCTTGGAATATAACACACTGAAACTGGAAATGCATTTACCCATTGCATACTGTAAAGAAGCATACTCAAGCTAGCTTTGATTTGGAGCAGGAGTGCTGATAACGCTGGGGAAGCACCAGCTTTTGCTCTTGAAAAAGCGCTTAGGGAATGGGACAGTTCCATTCAACCCATCTGCTCTGCACTATCAATGCACAAGGCAGATTATGCTGCAGGTGTCAGACAGACTCAAAGGGGAAGGAATGCATCAGGTGTGACTAACGTGTCACATTGTAAATAATGATCTCTCCAAGGCAGAAGGACTGGGAATGCAGTGCTGGCAGGCAGGGCAAATAGTTCGGAACAGTCCAGGTTCCTGCTTTGTTCTATCCTAGGGTGGATTCTTCTCTTTTCCTGGTGTTGAGGCCATGAGAAACCTTGATGTTTCCAGTCCTTAGCTGGGAAGTAAACTTAAAAACTGGATGCACACGTTTTTGTTATGCAGTGGGCAAGGACACTGATGTGTCATGAGTGTATTAGTGACTGTACTAGAGTTGTTGTATTTCTGGTTTTTAGAGATTTCCCAGGAGTTTTGATGGTTCTGGGAAATTTCAGACCTTTTTTGATTGTGCATACGTGGGTCAGTGCAGCACATGAGCAGTTAATTCACATGTAGAACAAATCAGACTGAATATTTATGTTGCTGAGCTGTTCTGTATGCTCTACATAAGCAGGGTTTATCTTCACACAGCGAGAGTAGAGCAGACATGAAGGAAATCCAGACAACTGTTCAAAAACCTCAAATTCAGCATAGGCCAAAACAAAATAAAAAAGGCGAGGTTCAAGTTTCAGTTCCCATGTCAAGACGTTTAGGTCAGATTTGACTTGAATGGGAACATTTGGACAATTTCTTGCTTTTCTGTTAACTTCTCATTTTGACATGGTTGATGTAAAGAAACTAAAGAAATTAAGTATAGCCTTTTTCTTCCCCCCCCCCCCACTCCCTAAGTCTTTCTGTGATGCATTAATGCTTGAGAAGGGCAAAACAAAACATTCCTGTAGAATGAGTATGTTCAGGAATTAAATATCACAAAAGTGAGAAGTATTAAACTAAAGGTAACCAGCAGCCTGAAGGGGTAGAGAAGAAAGAAACGTACGTTGGACCATCTGCAATTAGAGCAAGAACGTGACTCAGGTCAAGGGTATAGGTTTCCAGGTCAGGATATGGCAGACTCCGAGGCTCATTGAGTTCCATCATTTCTTTGTTGTCATAAACAAAGGGAATGCCACCTTTTATCTTGACAACATAATCCAAATTGTCTGGAGCATCATCAAGATTGTAAGGATCTTCATTTTCTTCTGGGGGTGAATGGAAATCTGGAAATAAATTTACGTTACATTTAGAAGAAATAACTTACATGAAAGGCAAAAAAACTACAAAAAGAACTTTCTGTTTCTATAATGCTTGATTTCTAACAGATCTTAATACTTCATTAAAATTACATTTTCAGTTACTATAAAAGATTTGTTGTTACAACACAGCTTTATTCTGACAGACTTTAATTGCAGTTCCTCTCTAAGCTAAGCGCCTACCTTAATTCAAAGATTATACATTTTTAGAGTTGTCTGAACCAGTGTATACATAGATTTAATACTATTCTTTATTAATGTGTGATGGCAGAAGTTTCAAAATAAGTTTCCAGAAGTATCTAAATTAGAATGGTTGTAAGTGCAGTTGAGACTTCATACCCACCTTCATTATTTTCATTTTAACTTCTGACTCACTGTAGTAATTTTGGAAGTTTGTATTTAAGCACACAGTAATGCAGCTGTTCTTATATTGAAACATCAGTCAGAAAAGAAAAGGCAGTGTCTTCTTTGCCTCTGCCCTTCCCACCAAGCTAGACTAATACATACATACTAGGACTGTTTCTTCTTTCTTTCGACCATCAGTGAATATACTTCATTCATGGTAGAGCAGGAAATAAACAATTTAAGACTCAGTGCTTCTCACTCTGACCAAACAGTTGTTGGTTTGTAGGTTTTTTGGGAGTTGGCTTGGTTGATTGGTTTTGTTGTGTTTTAATTGGGGGTTTTTTTGTTTGTGTTTGTTGTGGTGGTTTGTTTTGTTTTTAACTAAAACTCCTTATTTTTTATGTTTGTTTGCTTTTGAATGAAACTAAGAAGGACAGAAGCCAGAGATAGTACCACACAACTCTAGTTTTGCCCTTGGCCTTCTGATCATGACCAAAATCAGAAAGTACCAGAAGCATGGTTGGGATTTGTTCGGTACAGTTTTGCAATCCCTTTACAAAATTACAGGTTTTTTTTCTGGTAATCAGGTAAACACACAAACATCTGGGAGATTCAGCTAATGTGAGCACTCAAACTTTATCACTCATACTAGTGAATGTTCATAGCTTCTTTGACAATCTTACTAATGCAACTAGCATAAAATGTCTCAACTACATTTATGTCAACTGAACTACATTATTGGGCTCAGTCTTCTCACTGAAAAGTAATTAACTAGTCCTTTTATTCACTCAGATCACCTGAATGTATATAAGCTGATACCATTCTTATCTATAATATTCATAACTATCCAGCTCAAACTTGCGCTAATTAAGACATTCTGTAATGAGATTCTATTGTTTATGTCATAAATTAAAAATCATAACTGTAAAAAGTTATTAACCTAATAATAGCTTGGAAATATCCCCTGGCAGCTGTTCCAAGATATCTTTCTTGATTATTCAGTACACTGTCTTCCTTACACCCTTTCTGTATAACAAATGCTTAAAAACAGGTTAATTCACCCTCTTTCAACCACTGAGCTAAAGGATAATTGGTTTAAAATGTCACTTGATGGCTAAGAATACATTGCCAACAATATGGACGCATCTACAGTGACACATCTGTACAGACCAAGGTTGCTCCTCACAGACTAATCCAAAAACTAGCAGTACAGTTTAATGCACAAGCAAAGCTTTCAAGACACAACCCACCTAAGTGACAATCATTTATGACATATATAGTGGGGAGTATGTTCAGCCTAATAAGCTTTGCTGAGAGTACAGAGGTTATTAACCCAGGCAGAATGCCCAACAAATATGACTATACAGCTTCCAATCTTGACCTGGTAAGTGTACCATGCCTGTGAAATGACTGACTCGGGGCTTTCTAACTGGCATGTCTGTATTGTGCTTCCATTTACTATGTAGATGAGCTCATAATCCTTTTTATTTCAGTATGTCAAGATCAAGAGGAATTACTTTTCACTTTAAACCATATCTGTAAATCTTTCCTGAAGGAACACAAGTGTATTACCTACCATCACTTTTGCTGGAAAAAAAAAATATAATCAATGAGCATCTCGTTTGTTTTTAGCCCTTGACAGCTTCAAAGTTTCAGCTTAGACATGGGATATATAACTTTGGTCCATCAGCAATTCTCCACCACTTACTAATGGACTAAATTACAGAGGCAAAGACACTCGGAAGAGATCATCACAATATTTTAAAAATAAGATATTCACCTGGATACACTTCATCTTCAACCTTCCATTTTTCATCTTGCATGCTACACAAATACTGAGATGTTGTTCTTGGGAAGCGATGGTAGGCTAGACGTGAATACTTTTCTCGAATGAGAAGAGCTTTCACCAGACTCTTGGCAGCTTGTTCATAATCATCAACGGTAACCTGAAAGGAAAGCCTGGATAAATACTGACAAAAAAAGGATCAGCTTTAGCAGCAAACTGAATCCACACTGGTAACAAGGAGAATGAATTTCTATAAATGTAAGTGTACATGGCTCGACTGTAAGGATCTTACCCAAGGTCTCAGGAAACCAGTGACAGAAGCAGAATCAAAACACAATGTGCAAAACACGCACATTTTTTTCTCCTACCATATGTTACCCATTTATTTAATGCTTGATTATATTTTGATCTGTTAATTTATTTTTTATGATAAAAAGTGTAAACCAACCTGACCTTAACTGTTTTACAAACCAATTTACAGTTTGTTGCAGAGCACCATAATATACTGGCATTTCACACTTTATATACATTAGCTGCTTGTGGTTTGGGATGCTTTTCACCCCTAGATACAGAAATGGGGGGGGGGGGGGGGGTTTCCCTGCACAGTAGTCCCCGCTAATTGAAACCCTCTGAAACTCTGGTACATCATATGGCAGTTGGACTGGCAGAAAAGCACTTGGAAGAACTGGCGTTGCAGGAGACAAAACAGGATTGGCTGATGGTGCTTTCCATTCCTGAGATGGAATTTGTAATGACAAAGACTGGGATCGAATCATCTTGAAACTTTTCTTCCTATGAATTCATGGTATAAACCATAAAATAAGCCATAGTATAAAACATTAAATACACTGGAAAACTGATTACAGCAAAGAAATTACCCCCTAAGAAATTTTACAAATTAATCTCATACCACATGAAAAATGTTGGTCACAAAACATTTGTGCTTTTAGCTTTTTTTCTATGGACATTTCACAGGATATATGCTACACACAATTGCACTTACCCTCCACAAGAATACAATATGCCATAATTTATTTACAATCACTGTAAGATGCCCTAAGGTTTGTTTTGTTTCTCTCCTTACAAATTCAGTTTCAGCAAGTCACTGTAGAGAATGAAAATGTGATCACTGTGCTTATTTTAGTAGGAGTTAATCCTTAGAGACTGGTAGCATCAGAATTCTTGAAGTATCAGACAGAAACAAGTGAATGTTACATACAGTAAGTTGTTCTAAGTTATCATGCTATTACACACACTTTTAATTCTTCCCAAAACATGCAGGATTTAAAAACTCATCTATTTGTCAGACAAGACTATGCATCAACATTTCATATATAGTCATTCAGTTAAACTTGTAAGAAAAAGGATGAGCACATAGTTATCCCTCAGGCACTGTTTGATGAGACTTGAGCAAAAGGCTAATGTTGGTTATCAGAGTAATAACATAGCATGGCATTGATACACAAGTCCATTCCTCGCCTCAGGGCACTACATGGCTAACCTCTAACTGTGATAGATGTGTACCTTAGACAAACCAGCTAAAAAAGAATGCTGTATTTTTCAGTGAAGTTTTTTAATTCTCTAATTCTCTAAAGATTTAATTTGTTTTCCTTACTCAGTTTAAATGTATTTAAATGCATTTTAAATAGCCATATAATAAATAAACCTAATATTATAAACTACCTGTGATATCACTTACTTTTGCACTGTGGAAATACTCCCTCATTTTATAAACTAGATGCCAAAACCTTAAAATATTAATAAGAACCAGTAACAAAGAAAAAGGAATGCTGGAATACTCTCTGGAAGTTGTATATTACTTCTGCGACATTCTGCAGAAGAACATGCAGCACTGGTACAATCAATACCCTATGACCAAATTCCATCCTCTCTTAAGTACTTGTAGCCACCTTTGAAATGAGTATGAAATTCCTGAAAGGCAGTATTGGATCAACTGCAACTGAAAACAGAACTTCTACTTGTGTAACTGTCCCTGAAGTACACTTCAGTCCTGCAGGACAGGTATGAATACTTGTTCTGTTGCCCCACATGTAAGCACCATACATATTATATCCCACTTCCCACAGTTAAACATGTACAAAACCTAAGGTACAGTTTGACAGAATATATTTCTACAAGACAATTTCCCAAATTAAAAGTGAAACTTACTCGTTCAAGAGGAAAGATCTACCAAATAGTTGTTTGAATGAAAACATCTAGTTTTCCCTTCTGTGCTTGTTTATGTCTATGAAGGTGCCAACTGGGAAACTCACTTGCACAATTCAGAACCAGAAGTCTCAGCCTGTATTATCAGGCTATCACTTTCAAAGGCTCCCTTGTTTGCTTGCTTTCTGAAGAGCCTGTACACATCCAAGCCATTGGTGTCGGACTGCTGCTTGAGCTCCTGTGACTCTGGGAAACAGTCTAGCCAGTTCGCAGAAGTTAAGATACTGTAATAGCCTGACATAAGGGTAAAGCTACCTCTCACAGAAGAAAATCATAAACCAAATCAAGTTTGGCTTCATTAGATTCATGGATAAACCAAAGGTGGACTGTACTTTTTTTTTTTTTTTTTTGAGAAAAAGGCGTGATTTTATTGCTGACAGTGGCTAGATTTTATCTCTGTGAGTTGAGGAGACCTACAAATAACCTCATTATGCCAATACCACTTTTCACCCTCTCCCTTGATGTTAAATGTTGAGTCTTTGCTTTCATCTTTTTTTACAAAGACTAAAAGAAGTATCATGCCACTGTCATTTTCTCTGTGTTAAAACTTTCTGTTTCTCTTTTTACATTAAAGAGTCTTAGGGTTGTATTCACTTCTACTCAGCTATGCTGTTTGTTATACTTGCATAAGCACTATCTATGCTATTACTGGAAATGCAGCTGAGACAACCTCACCAATCAAGCTCCCTGGGGCCCATCCCCACACCTTGTGCATGGCACGGAAGGACATCACACAGGTGCCCTTGGTACCTGCTGCCGACATTTCTCCTGAAGTAATAAGAGGTAGAATGTTATTTGCCAGATATTTCCATATTAATTCAAACTCACTTAAAAAACTATTTTCCACTAAGAAAGCAACTACTGAACAAACCTTTTTGCTGTTTCCACAGACTGTTGTTCTGCCAGTTCCTTCTGCAGTTCCCTTTCCTTGGCCTCTGTCTGCCCAATAGGGCAGTCTTCAGGCACAGTGAATAGTGACAAGGCATCTTTGCTGTCTTCTTCTCGAAGAACTTTAGCAAATACCTTCTCTGCTAGAAGTCGCACGTGCTCATCAACCTCAGAGATGTTCAGCTTTGGAAACTGTCTGGGCATCTCGGCTAATAAGGAAGACAGTTGACAAAGTTATAACTACAAGAAGAATAAAGATATATGAGAGTCTGGCTTTTTTTTGTGGTATGCCTATCAAAATTAAGAGCTTAGAGCAAGAGCAGAATAAAGTAGAACAGCTACGCAGAATTTAAACTAGTATGCAGTACACAAGAACCACAGGTATCCACTGGGCATTTTTACTTGTGGAGCTGTGCCAATTTGTGAGTCAGGAACTTCTTGGTATACTCATGAAAATTCTCAAGATACGTATGTGCAGATTTGCCAGCAGATTCCACTTATTTGCATAATCAGATAGACGATTATTTGCAATATAATGTATGTACTTGCACTGAACGTGGAAATCACATTCACTCAGTTCCCTGCTCAGTGACTTCAAACTGATTTTAGAGCCACGAGCAAGTGAGAAAAGAAGGTTGCACATTTCTACCTCAGCCCATCCTTTTCACAAATAAGAAAGTCATGGTCCTGCTGTGAAATAAAATGGTTGCACAACAGGAGCAAATACGGTGTAGTTAACTCAGCGACTCGTTTTCAGTTCATATCCTGCTTTTGAATTGTATGTGGGAAGCAGATAGGATACGGACTTTAATTTCTACTTGTCGTTTAAATAGTGGTTTTCTAAAAAAATAGGTTTTATATTTTGAATTCTTATTTAAGTAGCCTTTCATCACATTTCCATTTTGTTGTAACAGCACTACCGAAAATACCATCTTTAGTGTTTCTTCTGTAGTTTCAAGGCTTTATTTATATTTCATTCTCATACAACCCAAAACATTAATTTTGACGTATCTGGTAGCATTCTGGAGGGAAAAAAAAATACAGTGCTTGTAAGCTACTGACCAGCATTATTTATTATGTACTATATTTGTTTGTAACAAATAAGATTAAATTCTTATTATACAAGTTAAAAATAGCAATGAACATGTCACAATAAATGGGTACGAGCGCTGCCAGAATGTGAAGTCTAGGTCTAAAACTGGCATTTCAGAATCCTTTTTGGTTACAAAAATGCAAGCATATTTAAATGAATGCTATCTTATAAAATAATGATGTATGCTGAAAGTCAGTATGGCAGTTTTTAATCACTCTAGGCATAACTCATCAGGGCCCCCATTAGTGTTTCTGTAGGCATGCTGCAAGTTTCACATGTTGATATGTGATCCTTTTGATATGTGATCCTGTTGTTTTCAGCTTAAAAGATTTTCATGAACGTCCACCTGTTTTCACAGTTGCTTTGAGAACACTTTTGCTTTTATTCTAAAAGCAAATGTAGTATGAAAATGTGACAACAGAGAGATTGGACCATAACGTGGCAATTAAGTGATCATCTGCGTTGTTTTACAAGAGCCAATTCACAGCTCAGTGGAAAAACGTCACTGGTTTTAAAGAACTGTGGATCTGACTCTATGCAGTTTTTCTTCCTAGAAAGTATTTGTTTTGCAATTAGTGTTAAGTCTTGAGAAAATCAAGTACAGGTATACAACAAATATAAAAATACATACACATTTAGTTGAATGATTCAGTGACAATGCACTATGATGTCTTAGAAGCATCCAAACTTAGATTTGGTTTCTCAATTTCAAACCTCAATGAAGTCATGGGAGTCTTTCCACTGACCTCAATGAACACAGCTGTCAGCAACAGTAACTGCCATACATACAGCTGCCAGCGACAAGGGCCTTCCAGGCTGCTTCAGCCAGGCAGGAACAGTCTTTATAGTTACTCCACTACACTAAGAGTGCTAGCAATAATAGTAAAACATGGAATAACAATGTTTCTTCTGCTGCTAAATCAACAATTAAAATATTTTTCAGTACTAGCTGACTAGGACAGGAAAAATCAATTGGTTGTATGTTTATCATTGGCTGAGCATTTTCCTAGTATAAATTAACTTTTTCTTAGATAATTGTGGCCAGAAACAGAGATGCAGTAGGAAATACATTGCATGAGAAACCATACTGTATTTTAAATCATTGCAATAAGATAGTGAAGAGTCACTTGTATAGATACAAGTACAATCCGCTATTGAGACAAGAGGTTTTCTTCTTTCTTAGAAAACCTGATCTCATGTTCTCCACTCAAGCGAGAGACTAAGGCACAAAACCTTTTGAAAGGTAGGTTCAGCCACATCACTGCTAGCTTATGTCACTGAAATGAATTTAATAAACCTAAAATAGTCGTGAGGCAGTTCATGCAATACTCAGGCAAGCTGTGCCACCTAGAACTGGAAGAGGGATGAGGATCTTGTATCCTGTAGCTTTCTATAGCAGTGCTGTCCTTTACCCAAGGTGAGCGACTGGGAGAGCGACAACTAGACATCTTAATGGGATGGGGAGGGGGTACGAGTGCCTCCAGCAAACAGCGCTCTTTTCCTAAATGCCTCTCTCACGCAGAAAAGCTGCTTTGGTTGCTCTTTAGTTCCGCACCTTTGCGGAAGAAGAGAAAGCTATTTCTCTTGAAACACGCTGCATAAAGAAATGATGGAATGATTATTTTAAAAGCAATTATTGATCAGGAATTTAATGGGCTTGAATATATAATGAGCGCAGGCCATGAAAACAGCAACACCCGCCGGCTCCGAAGCC
>NW_010294269.1:0-534 GCF_000700745.2 Antrostomus carolinensis
ACACCAAGCTGAGTGGTGCAGTTGATACAGTGGAAGGAATGCTATCCAGAGCAATCTGGACAGGTTTGAAAAGTGGGCCCAGAACAACCTAATGAAGTTCAACAAGGCCAACTGCAAGCTTGTGTGCTTGTGTCTGGGCAATCCTAGGTATGTGTGCAGACTGGGAGAAGAACTCATCAAGAGCAGCCCTGCTGAGAAGGACTTGGGAGTCCTGAAAGACGAGAAGCTTGATATGAACCAGCAGTGTGCGATTGCAGCCCCAAAGGCCAAATGTATCCTGGGCTGCATCGAAAGAGCAGTGGCCAGCAGGGCAAGGGAGGTTATTGTCCCCCTATACTCTGCCCTTGTGAGACCCCATCTGGAGTATTGTGTCCAGGCCTGGAGCCCCCAACACAAGAGAGATGTAGAGCTCTTGGAGCCAGGTCCAGAGGAGAGCCACAGATACGCAACACAAGAGAGATGTAGAGCTGTTGGAGCCAGGTCCAGAGGAGAGCCACAGATACGATCAGAGGGCTGGAGCACCTCCCTTATGAA
>NW_010294270.1:0-8036 GCF_000700745.2 Antrostomus carolinensis
CTGCTGCTGTGTAGCAGAGAGAAGCTACAAGATGGAAAGAAGCTGCTTTCGGATGTGGTTTCACATGACAGCGAAGATAACGAAATACTTGAGTTGTGTGGAAAGAGGCAGCCCTGTATCAGGTTCCTCATCCCATGTATCTGAGCTAGCAGCCCTAAAGTTGCATGGTAAATCAGTTCAGCTACTTGAACGATTTTAATTATTATTTATTTATTTTTCTAGGGATAATTTTCTGCCAGAGCAGCCAGCTGAACTGACTCGCTGTATGTCTGCTTCATCACTCAACCTGATCCGGGGGAAGAGGCGAGGCTATATATCCTAGGAAGAAGAGAGGGTAGGACCATCCCTTCCAATGGCTGCTTGCTGTTAGATCAGTTTAGCTACACCTAATTTTATTTTATTATTTATTATTTTTTTACTGCCGCCTCAGGGAGAGTGGTTGACACTTGAAGTTGAAAGTTACAGTATGACATCAGTTGAATTTGCTTAGCTGTGCTTTGCCAATAGCTATTGGAACTGGTCCAAGACTGTTACTGCTTTTCAGTTCCTTTCAAAATCTTAAAAAAACCCAAAACCAGACCACAAAAAACTCCCCAAAACACAAACCAAACTCACAACAGCTTTTGCTCCCAACAGGTAAATGTATATATGTAATTCACTTCCAGAATTGCAAAAATTTGTATTCTTATGGGGAAAACATGAGTGTTGCACTGATTTCATGTTCAGGGTTGGTTGCTGGAAATAGGATTTTATTTTCAATCCATCTGCTAACCCAGGTTCTTCTTACACCCTTTCAGTCAGAGGAGAATACTCCTTTACTGGAGTATGGAGACAAGCTTTAAGGTCAAGGAAACTATTTTGGAGAGCTTAAAAGTTTTTAGATTGGCCATTGTTATTTACCTAAAAACTAATTCAAATTAGTTTTCAATCATATTTGTCCTTAAGTGCCAGTATGTCGCAGATTTTGCACTGCAAAAATGGCTTGAAAAGATGAAGGATTGATACCTATGAATTACAGAGACCATGAAATGGAGTAAGCAGTAGTTTTATAGTTTGGTCCCAGAGAGATGATGTAATTGCTCCTTCCTTTCCTCTCTGGAGTACAGGGAGTAGACCTATGATTTGGGAAGGATTAAATGAGAATCTGTTCCTACTTTTCAGCATCAGTGGACCAATAAATTTGCAAGATATTTGAGAAGAAATGACAGACCTTCTAATGTTTACCTTGTCCTGGTTTGCTCTCACTGTCAGTACTCTATACTTTATCACAAGTGGTTTGTACTTCTCACAAAGGAACTGTTTCTGTTTAACGTGTTCAAGTGAATTTATTGTATTTCTTTGCATGTTCCAGCTTTGATTGTGGAGCAAATTTTCTGTCATGAGTATTTTAAGAAAGGCCCAAAACCTTGGAAGAATTAAGCACTTGCACTGCATAAAGGACTATGCAAATTAGATGTAAACTATTATATTTTCTAAGTTTTCAGTTTAGAACATTGTGTTACAGAAAGTACTTTATTTCTTCACCTGTGACAGTCTTCTCTTGCTTGCATGCAAAGTCAGTAGCAGTTTAGCTTTTGACTGCTATGTTAGAAGCATAAGGAATTGGCTGTAGAAATGTATGATGAATAATTTTAAGAGGCAAAAGAAGAAATTAATTCCTTATCTAAATAAGTATTACCTGCTATGCCAGAGCTGAATTTAGCTTAATATGGTTTTCTAAACTCTAGGGTATTTTCAATCTTATTTTGTTTTAGTGTTGATTTCAACCTATGAATGCTACTTTGGTACTGGTATAAAAATGTTTACAAAAATGTAAAAATCCTAATATAAGATTTCTTTGTGAAATCAATTTCAGGAAATAGCTGCAGAAGGAAGTGTCTTACAATTGCAAACGAAACCTAACAGCATGTTACAAATCTGGGAGTACCTACTAAGCCTGTTTCTTTTAAAGAACTTTCCCATGACAGTTACAATACTTTAGCAAGGGCGGAGGACAAGCCTTAACTGGGGATCAGGATAATCGTAGTTTGGATCTTCCTGGGCTCTTGAAAAGAGTCTGGCATATATATTTAATTTTTCAGTGTACATGCTTGGCATAAGAACAAATATCATCCGTGATTTTATAATATGCATTGCTGTTATAAATTTTGACAGTTTTATTTGCAAGTACTAATATTTTCTTTTTGTGTGCAAGGAAAGAAAGCCTTGAACACAGGAACTAAAAACAAATTCTGTATTAGTAAATAAGAGTTAAACGATGCACTAGATGTTAAATGGGTGCACTAGAGAGTGACAGACGGTCTTTTAGTGGGTACAACATCTGCAGTCACCAAACTTGCCTCTGGCCTTTCAGAGAGGACACAGAGGGACCTGAATCTGATAAGGTTCTGCTCTGTTTCTTGTATTGGCTCCATCAGTGCTTTTTAGTTAGCTCTTATTCACCAGAATTGAGTTTATGCGCTTCAGTAGTACACAGAAATCGTGATCTGTGGTTATCAAGCATGTAAAAATATATCTTAGAAATGATTATGGACCAATTTAAGTGAATGAACAGGCAAAACAGGGTGGCTTCACGTTTCATGTTAGGAGAAGCTTGGTAAATCCTACCTGCTTTGCCAAGTTCATGAACTAGATTACAGTAATCTGAAACGTAGATTTCTGGAAATTTTTTGTCCTTGAAACTTTTGCCTTTATTTATTTTTCCAAGTTAACATTTGCATGAGTCCTTTCTAAACTTAGGAGAGTAAACCAGAGGAATCAGTAGGTCACGAACTTCTGTTTAAGTCTGGTAAACAGCAGCGGTGGGAGTGCAGTGCTTGTTGAGCAGTGGAACATCTTGTGGTAGCCTAGTAAGGAAGATTTAATGGTACAGCAAGGTGAAGCTGTGGGCAAGAACTTTTAGTAAACCACCCGATGTAAGTACAAAAAGCAGACAATAGCCGAGCATGTGAGTTGTGTGGTCTGTCGGGCCTGCTACTCACGTGCCCAAACCCCTGTTTTACCCAGCTGCTGTTGGGCCTGAAACATGTTATGTTTCCTTGTCAGTCACGCTTCACTGACATCCTGTTCTCACCTACTGATATCTGCCTTAAAACCGCAATATCAGGTCAAGTCTGAGGCAACTGTTGCAAATTACGTTTGAGAAGTGCCGATGGATGTCTAGATAAACAAGAGAAATGGCAGGACTGTGGCCTGTAAATGGCAAAACAATAGGTCAAATTCAGTACAGTGGAAAAAAGGAAAATTTTTAATACAAAAATTGCATGCAGCAGTATCTTTGCAATGAATGTGAGGGCAGAGAGGAGAAGGAAAGATAGAATGCAGTAAAAAATAAAGAATAGCAAAGTACAAGGAGACAGTACATTTTTTTAAAAAAGATTTTGTAGGTGGTGAAAAATTAACTACAATTCTTAGCTATGCACCTGCATCCTCATTCCTGTGTTCCATGTGTGTGTGTTATAGCTGCATGTAAACAAAGTGCATTGTGTCAGGTATGACAGCATGGTCTGAATCAAGAGCACAGCAGTCAAGTAATCTCTGGAGTCCTAGTGTAGTTCCTGTAGCAACTATAATTTTTGAAGAAGGAATGCTAACAAAGAACTGAGTGTACTAACTCTGTCCAACTTCTGAATATAGCAGATGCACATAAGTAATCTTGTTTAAAAAAAAAAAAACAAAACCAAAAACGAAACCACTGAGATTTATAAGATTTATGCACTTGTACCCTGTGTGTGTGTGCTTATCTGTCAACAAATCTGATGGTGAGGTAGAGATCTCAACTGAAGTATTACACATTTATGGAAAGAAGCAGCCAGGCGAGGGGGATCCTGCTCATGCCCCTGCAGAGGGACAAGCTGCAGCCTGAAACCAATCGCATTAGGCTCAGTTTCAATATGTCAGTCTAGAGAAAGCAAAGGTTCACTGTTTCCGTGGCGTGTGTTTGACTTGGACACAGCACAGCTCCCGGAGTGGTGGGAACATTCCCATATCATGCAGTCCTATAAGGCAAACAAATTATCCACAGGCTTATGTAAGATGGTCTAGTTGTGTGTAAATTCTTGTATTTTCTCCGTGTAATGTTGTTTCTGTCAAATAAATGTAGTAATTGTGACATTCCTGTACGACTGTAAAAGAACAGACCAATGTCATTATTGGCAAAGAAAATACTTTTAGCTTTTTAGCTGCTGGTTAATTGTTCCTACTCTAAAATAGCCTCAGAATTTTAAAGAACTGTTCTAGCAACACGCTGAAGCTGCTGACAGTTGAAAGCTATCTGTAGGATACCTGGGAAAGAAAATGCAGGGAGGTGTTTCCTAACTCTACTGAAATACATGACAGGTGAAGAGCTTATGTTGAAACAGAATTATTTTACTCAGTAAAAACTTCCTTAAATAAAGATGTTTGAAATGTAAAAAGCAAACAAATGAAGAAGAATAAACAAGGTTGCCATGTGATACTGGCAGGCCCACGGTTACCGTGACTATTGGCAACCCCTGTCAGGCAGGGGAAGATTACTGTGGCATTTGTGATCTGGAAAAGAAGATCTTTTTTTCCATGGAGAAAAGCTGTAGAGGATCGTTTAGAAAAATGTTTTGTATCTTCTTTTTTTTTTTTTTTGGGGGTTGAGGATAGCAATAATATTTTGCTGGACATAAATATATTGTCCATGGGAGGAAAAAGGTTTCACCTGTAGCCTTGTGCTCAGAAGATGGGAAACCCCTTGAGACTGTGGTTAATTGCTATTTCAAACGATAAAGTAACTGGCTATGTATTACCAGGTAGTTTGTAGATCTTTGGTATGTCTGTCCTCATCAAAGATGGCTGTTTTTTTTGATGGGGCCAGGAAGGGGTAAGAAGAGGCACGTGTAGACTTGATTTGTAAAAACTATTTGAAAATATTAATTCTGTATTTGAATGGAAATTTACAAAATCGTGAACTCTTCACATTATCATTAGTTACACTGTGTTTAGCAGCTTGCAGGGTTACAGCAAAATAAGATATAGATTGTACTTTAGTATAGAAATTTGATGAGAAATTTAATCCACTGTTTTAGAGAATGCTGTTGCTTAAAGTTATCTTATTCTGGATTTAGTTTTTATGATACAGTTATATTTGGTTTCGCCACAATAATTGCTGGCTTTCTGGACTGGTCAGTTAGTTAAGTTACAAACAAAGATTTCTACCACACCTTAAAGAATGATACAAGAACAGGCATGCAACAGCCAAATTAATCTGTCCTGTTGACAGTGCTCTAGAGATATTTATATATAATTGCAGGCTCCTCCTTCAGTACTAGGAAAAATTCTTAAATTATGATGACTAACCTAAGTTTTGAGGCAGTAATGTTATCTAAGCTATTGGCTTCTATTATTAAATGTCATTATTTTAAAGAGTTATTTATGAATAATTTGTTTAAAAAAAATTTCAAATTGAAAAGTCAATGTAATTTACAGATACACTTTTAAAAATACATTATTTTTAACAACTTTAACCAGTTTAGGCTGCTGGTACAAGCGTTTTTCTGCTAAAATTATTTTGTTATTGTTTACTAAAATAATTTTTTAATCCTCATGTAGGAAGATTTCAGGTTGTAAGTTATCAGAAGAGTAAATGCCACGTTGATGGTAAAAACCTGGCTTGGCCGCCAACACTGATGCTTTCTGCAGTTTACAGCCACCTGTGTAACAATAGTGCCCTAGGAGTATTTTGAAGGACATTAATGGATACATTTTTATATAGATTATACATATATTTATCTAAAGTTTTTGTAGTCATTGACTATACCTACTTCTGAGGTTAAAAGCAGTAGTCTTCAAACAGCACACAGGCAATACACACATGCAGGTCATCAGGGCAGATGCAGCACTCGTTTTATTGAGGCATAAATTTGGCAGGTTTCAAATCCAGAAAATTCTTAGCTTTACTGTGGCTTTGTCATTCCTTCCAGTTATAGGAGAGGCTCCAGTTATGAGTGTGGCACTAGTTTGTGCAGATCTGCATCGGTAAGAATACACTTTCTTTGCCCTCTAACTCTCAGCCTGATTATCCATCACCAAAACCATTGTGCCTCTAAGGGAATTGAGGGAAACATGCAAAGTCAGCAATTTTATTTCTAATTAGACCTGGTGTAACCCTTTTAAACTAAGAAATGTCTCCGTTCCTTAACAATGAATGTTCAATATTGATGTGGAAGTGATCAGAGTCAACCCATACCTTGAACAGCCAGACTCCAATGATATGCCTAAAAAACCTTTGTTTTTTACACATAATCAGTTACAGAATGGTAGTGATCTGTTAGCTCTACCTTGAAGATTAAGGTATATCTGAATGTATGTGTTTGTATGTGTGTATAACACAATGGCAAAACCTTCATTGACCTCAAGCAAAATAAGGGCGATGCTCTGAATCTTCCAAATACCATGTCAGTACTCTCACTGGTAGGATGATTTAGGTGTACACCATAAGAACTCTCCTCACAAAAACTTGCTCTTTTACAAGAATTCACAAATTCAGTAACAGAATCATTGAAAAACATTAATATTGTTGAAATTAATGAAAATCCAAATAGCAGGATGAACCGCCGTATTCAATCTGAATTCTGGAAATAAGAGCAATTTAATCCTTATCACAATTTTTTTTATTTACAACAAGCATGAGAGATGGACAATAATCTGTGGGAAAGCACTCGATTTTTAATGTTTTATGGACCAAAGGCTACTTTTAGTTACTCCAGTGTAAGCCAATTGACTAAACTGGAGCTCTCTGTGTAACAGAGTAGAATTTGGCTGTAAAGGAACCTCGTTAATAAACAAGTAAGGTGGCTAACACACAAATGTGGTCTTTATAATGGCAAATTCAGTTGTGCTGGTTTCTTTTCTTTGTATTGTACAAGAAATAGCAATACATGATATTTCTTACTTAGAAACTGATTTCATACATGGACCTCATTTAAGAAATCAGTATTACTTTCCATATAGGGAAACCTTAAGTGAGAGATGTTGGTAGAGATGACAATGGAGACCCAAAGCAATTATGTATAAAGACTTGATGTCATCATAGTAATCATAGAATCACCTGGTTGGAAAAGACCTCTGAGATCATTGAATCCAACTGTACCTGTCCACTACTAAACCATATCTCTGAGCACCCCATGTAGCTGTCTTTTAAACACCTCCCTGCGCAGCCCATTCCAGTGCCCGATGACCCGTTCAGTGAAGAAGTATTTCCTGACATCCAATCTGTACCTCCCTTGGCACAACTTAAGGCCATTGCCTCTTGTTCTATCACTAGTTACCTGGGAGAACAGGCACACACCCGCCTCACTACACCCTCCTTTCAGGTAGTTGTAGACAGCAATTAGGTCTCCCCTCAGCCTCGTCTTCTGCAGGCTACACAATCCCAGTTCCCTCAGCTGCTCCTCATAAGACTTGTTCTTCAGCCCCTTCACCAGCTTTGTTGCCCTTCTCTGGACACGCTCCAGCACCTCAATGTCCTTCTTGTAGTGAGGGGCCCAAAACTGGACACAGTATTCAAGGTGCGGCCTCACCAAAGCTGAGGACAGGGGAAGGATGGCTTCCCTGGTCCTGCTGGCCATGCCGTTTCTGTTCCGGGCCAGGATGCCGTTGGCCTTCTTGGCCACCTGAGCACACTGCTGGCTCATGTTCAGCCGGCTGTCAATCAACATCCCCAGGTCCTTTTCCGCCAGGTATTGGAAATGCCTGTAGTGTAAGGGGATGGATTTAAAATATTTGTGAAAAACCAGGGCAGTTTCTGGTTGCTGCTCGGCAATACCTGGGTTCTTAACGCCACGGCTGCCCGGTGTGCTCTCTGCAGCTGCACCCCGCACCCTGACCGCAACCCCGGCTCTGGCTGAGGCTCTCGGTAAGTGTGTGCCTGTCTGTGAGGGCAGGAGGGCCGGCGCGGGGTGTTGTATCGCCGCAATAGCCTCCTGGAGCTCAAACCAGTAGGACGCGATGAGCCGTAGCGAGCGCCCTGAGCCTGCGTTGTTAATGAAGCGCGGAGCTTTCACGCAGCG
>NW_010294271.1:0-11016 GCF_000700745.2 Antrostomus carolinensis
GGTGAGCGGAGCGGCTTGGTGCGGCCACTGCTCCACGGGGCCGGGGAGTTACTCAGGGCTGTCAAACTGTTTTATTGCAGAGACTCGGTCTGCGGCTCTGAGGCCTCAGGGAGTCGCTCCAGTTCGGCTTTCCTTGGGATGCTGAGCGAGTTATTACAGAATCACATAGAATTGCCTCGATTGGAAAAGACCTTTAAGATCATTGAGTCCAATCATTAACCTCACACGGACAAGTCCCCACTAAACTATGTCCCTCAGCACTATGTCTACATGACTCTTAAATACCTCCAGGGATGGGGACTCCACCACTGCCCTGGGCAACCCCTTCCAATGCCTGAGAACCCTTTCAGTAAAGAAATTCTTCCTAATATCCAGTATAAACTGCTCTTGGTGGAACTTGTTAATTCAATTCAGGACAAACTCCCCTAAAAAAAGCTTTGCTTTTAAGGTAAATGCATGCATGATGACCTAGGAATTCTTCAGAGAGGGATGAGATTTGTTATTTTTTGTAACACTTTGCACAATTTGCTTCTTATCACTACTGCTTGTGTTTTTTCAGCTGATGGTGATGCAGCAGATAAGATTAATTTAATACCTCAAGACTTTTTTGCAGAACTGGTAAGTAGAGCAATAAATAGGATGTGTAAGGGCTTCTGGCACGCTTTGATTCTAGGAAACCTTTTTGTTTAAGCTCTTCTGGTTTTTGCCTGTTGCAAAGGGAATCTTATGTGTGTAGTAACTGATATTTACATGACTCATAAAATCGACCAGTCCTGCTAAGAACAATGAGATTGCCTTAAATCTATGTTTTTATCACAAAAAAATGTATTTTTGCCTTTAATCTGAAGGATATCAAGCCAGCTTGTCTAGAAAATATTCAGCTTCTTTACAACAGTGTACACTTGAACAGGATGACTGTGAAATTAGCATTAAAATGGTGTGTTGCATAGGAATAGCTAGTGAGGTGTTAACTAAAAGGCTTGACTGAGTTTGTTTGCTTTTCTTGGATGTGATGTAACTTTTAGATCAGTAAGTTCAATGACTTTATTCTTCACTCTGCATTTAAAGCATCCTCCTGTTGTCCGTTTTTGCATTAACCAGTTTTCTTTTTTGTTTTGTAATGACTTAAATATCCAAACTACCTTTGTCTTGTATATTAAAATATGCATTAAGAACATTTTTGTCCAACTTTCTTTTCAGTGTGAACAAATAATTCAACATCTGAACCGTAAGATCCCGGGTGTAAATACAGCTGAACTATGTCAGGTAAGTTTGGATACTAGCACTTATAAGCAGGTATATTAGCTGTATATGCTGTAAAGCATAGATTCCCCAAGTAAATATTTTTTGCACACATACATACAAAGAGGTTTTTATTAATACATAATTCATTATTATTTTTAATTGTTTGAACATTCTGTTTCTAGAGAATGCAAACATCTGGGATTGAGATTAATGCTGGTGACCTGGCAAAAATAGCTAACATTGTTTCCTTTCTATTTAGGTAAGCACAAAATAATTTATTTTGCCTCCTGTCTTTTTTCCCCCCTCTACCCCAACTTAGTAGTGGTATTAAAAAGTGACATGAAATGTGGGTATAAAATGAACTGATTTGGGAAAAGGGCAAAAGTTTGTAACTCTCAGTACACAAAAAAGAACTTCTGGGCTTAGTTTATGTTCTTAAAAAATGTGTAGTTACTTAATATATAAGCTCCCTTTTTGTAATAAAAAAAAACAGAGAGGAAATTGTTCTAAAGATTGTGTCTGCAAGCTTTAGAACTACTGGCAAAATAAAAGAGGAAGTTAAACTCGGTTCTAAAGCTAAGTCAGCTAGGCCTTTGCCTGCAAGAAATGTGTTCTAAAAAATTCTTGTTTCTTAGAGATTAGAAACCAGTATCTGTGCTTGTTTGAAGGGCAAACAGTTTTATAATGTTGAGGGCAAACAGTTTTATAATGTTGAACTTTTCTGTGATAAAGGTAGAGGTTTTTAGGTAGTATTTTCAGCTGTTGTTTTGCTCTAAGTTTTTCCTTGAAGGGCAAACAGTTTTATAATGTTGAACTTTTCTGTGATAAAGGTAGAGGTTTTTAGGTAGTATTTTCAGCTGTTGTTTTGCTCTAAGTTTTTCTATTTTCAAAAAGACAAAATTTTCAAGATCTTGCTTGTTCTTTTAATATCTAGTATCTAAGCATTTTATGTAACATTAATATGACTGAAAAAAAAATACCAGTAGAAATTGAACAGACTACTCTATAAAATATAAAGTGTTAAATTCTATTAGACCATCTACTTGAAGGACCAACTCTTTTTTTTATTAATATCTCTGTAAGAGGAGTGGACCTGCATGGACAAACTTAGGGTGCAATTTTTTTTTTTACGTGTTTCTGTAGAGGAAATCAAGTGGCAGTTTTCCTCTGCACTTGCTGCCTTTTCAGTTGAGGGTTTATTGCATCATTTGACTCCTTTTAGTACCAATTATACCATTCCCTAGAGGTCCTTACTTGCCTTTTGGTGATAATTCAATTACCTCTCCTAAATGTTTAATTAAACTGCCTTGTTTCTAAAGTAATAATATTGTGTAACTGCTCTGTGCACACATCTTTCACTGAATTATGACTTTTCTCAGTTGCAACAGCACTTGGAGGCTGTGATTATTTTTGTTTTAATGTTGCATTGTTGTGCAAGCCCAGCAAAGCTTGGTCTCTGCGTACTAAGACACATTAAAAGTCAAGTCATATTTTTTTTTTGCATATGGATACGAAAGATACGCTGAAAAAAAAAATCACAGGCTGCTTAATTATTGTAAAGTACATAGACACATAAAGCAGAAATAAAAAATTGCCTATTTGGGGTGAAGTGAGAAATGTTATTAAATTAATGGGGAATGAAATTGATGTGGTGTTCTTTGGATATTCCTATAGCACAGCAGCCAGAAACAACCTCTCTACGGAAGAACTCGTCACCACCTTGGGCAATGCAGTCAACGCGCTGCCAAAACATGCAGTTCAAGTTATTCGTCACGTGTGGAATGAGCAGGGCAAGTCCATTAGTGTGTCAGAAGATGCAAAAAACATGGCCACGGTGGGGCAGGTAACTAAATTACAAAGTGCAGTTGAGCCAACTATTAACTTTTCAGAAATGTCAGTGCTTCATTGTGTATGTTTGTATCATCAAGTACATGTTGGTATCTTGACTGGCAAACGCTTTCCCCCCCCTTTCCTTCCTCCCCCCCCCCCTCTCTCTCTCTCCACGTTGCCAAATGTCTACCCAGATGAAGCATATAAAAGTTGTCTATATGCTGAACAGTTTTCTAATGTTATTGCTCGAAAGGTAAAGTCACATCTCATAGCTTTTTAAAAATGACTGCTTCATAGTACTCTTAGGGAAGGTGAGTGGCAGACAATTGTATTAGCTGTTTATGTAAACCTGTATTAAAGGTAATTTCAATTGTTCTTTAGAGTACATAACACCAGCAGTTGATTTATTCTTTGTCCCTCTTATGTTTAAACTTTTTTTTTAAAGATACTTTCTGTCAGTTTCCAGTGTTCTTATTTTTTTCCCTTTTTGAAAAAATAACACAGAGTGTATTTGTGTTCTAAGAAATTTTTTTCTAACAGCAGTTCATGTGAGTATGGAAGTAGCCAAAAAAAAAAAAAAATCTTTGTCTGAAGGTTGATAGGAAGCTTCTAAAGGCTCTCTTCACTTCTTTATTTACAGTCCTGCCTATCATAAAAGGGTAAAAATGGTAACTTACTTGTCTCAGATGTATTTATGATGTACTTTGATTTATCTAAAATGCCTTCTTTTTTTTTTCCATTATTGCTGCTATAATTTCTTTGTGCACTGTCTGAGGTTTTTCTCATGTTTCCACTTGATTTAGAAACTTCTAAAAAAACCATGACAAAAGCATGAGTAATATACAAGCCAGGTGTACTCTGTAGCTCAAGCTCCTCTTACTAGAACTTTAAATAGACTTTACTTGACTATTGACAGTCCTTGAATAAGGAAAACAGAATAAGTGACGTAACTTATTAAATTGCTTATTTTTTCACTATTAAAAGGAAAGGCAGATGATTTTATATTCATAATAATATCTGAATGTGTGTGTTTGTTTCCCATTTGGATCTGAGCTCTAGATGTCATACATTGTCTGTAAAACATCCATCCAACAGAACAGCAGTGGTAGGCTAGATCTTTCTTTAACACTGTTACCAATGATTTTCTTCTCTGAAGTTTGTAGATATTAAATGGAAGCTGGGAGTTGCGATGAGCTCTGACACCTGCAGGTCTCTGAAGTATCCTTATGTTACAGTGACGCTAAAAGTGGCAGACCCTTCAGGACAAATAACAGACAAATCTTTTGAAATGACAATCCCACAGTTCCAGGTCTGTAATCAGTGTTACTTGATTCAGTCTATAAAAAAAACCAGCGACCTTGTTGTGTAGGAGTGACTGTATACCTTGATGCATACGTTTGTGTTGCTTGTTTACTAATAGTCATGCAAAGATGAAGCATGCAGTAATTATTTAAAACACTGAAGCCAAATACTTCTTTCATAGCATTTAGTTCTATATCACTTATCTGAAAATGTTAATTTAGCAGTAATAAACCTGTTCTCCTTAGAAATAAGCTAACAACTAAAGACATAAAGACTTTTGGATCTTTTTTGTCAGCTGTCACTCTGCATTACTAAAAACAGGTGGAGTATTCTAAATCTATGGAACTGTTCCTCAGCCTCAAAATCTAAAGCTTGGGTTAAGCCTAACATTTGCTAATGCTTAGGAATGGAGGTCAGTCTAATTTGTCACCACTGACTTTTAATTGCTGTATCTTCATCTGTGAACTTATGTAACTTTGTTTAATTTTGCATAAATGTGGCACTTCCATTGTCATTCCTGTTTCAAGGGCAAATGCATCACTGAAGAATATCGTACAAGCTTACAAATAAAGAAATCCTTGGAATTGGACTGGCAGGAATTTGAGAAGGATATTCTGAATCTTTAAGTGTTATGAAATGTTTTCTTCATTCTGGTTGAAACCTATTTAATAATTTGCTGTTCAGCTTCTGTAAGAAAAGGATGCTATACTTGAGAAGCCTGGATTATTTAAGATGGGAATAGAAACATTTGTGTAAGAAGGTTTTTTGGTGGGGTTTTTTTGTTGTGATGAGACCTACTTTGTATTTTTCCTTCATAGCATCTTCTACTATTAATAGGCAAACCCAGGCAAATAAGTCATCACCTGTGTAGATTTAATAGTAAATATGCCCAAGTGCCAACTGGCCCACAAAAAGAAAAGCAGAAACTTTCAGTTCAAGCTGCAAATTGTAACTAGAGGAAGGAAGGAATGTGAGAAATGTAGATTGTGATTTTTGTTGAACATGCTAGTTTGAGCTATAGTTTTTCTTCAAGCAACTGAAATTTATTTTAACTCTTGTTTTTTAGAACTTCTTCAGACAGTTCAAGGAAATGGCAGCTGTTCTTGAAACAGTTTGAAGAGAACTCTTATTTACACTGAAATTTCAGACAGACTTAAATGAAGTAAACTTTCCATTTCTGCACAGGGAATGAAGTGCCATTGTTCAGCAAGGTATGTATCCTTGTCTATTCGACAGGTCTTTGTCAGCATCATCCTTGCATTGCTGTGAAGATTTCTTCACTTTTGAATACTTGAAGCCAACTCTGCAGTGTTTGTGAAAATGCATTCAGCTTTTTTCATGCTGGAAGACAAAAGATCCGGATGTGTATGGAGAAGCATCACTGTAGACCTTCTGATATCCAAGAGTAAGAAATGGCACGTAAGGAACTAAACATTTAATTCTGGAGTGTGGAAAGACACCTGAAAGCGTTGACTGAGAAGATACCGAGAGAAGCGTAAATCCCATGCTAACACTTTTGTCTGTCAAAGTGAGATGTGCTTGGAGTCAAGAATAATGTTAAGTATAAGGAGTCTATGAAGTTACACATGAGAAGCATATACTTATTCTTGAAGAATAACAATGTCAAGTAGTTAGTTGCAGGTATTTGCAGATCTGGCTTCCAGTCTTTTAATAACTGGAGAATGTACTTGTCCTAACAGCTTGTTTATTTCAAATACTTACTTCCTACCACCTAGGCTTATAATGCATTATGCTTTTCTGGAGGCTGAAAACTTATTCTCTGAAATGAAGCCCAGAGGCTAATTTTAAATAAAGGTTTAAAGGTGAATTTAATTCAAAAGCATTTCAATATATTTTTGCCTTTGCATTTAATCCAACTCTAATCTGTGGCGCTCTGATGTGTTGATCATTAGTCTGCTTTCTAATTAAATTAGAATATTGATGTAGTTGCCTTACCCCAAGCTCTGAACTAGGAGAGTCAAGAGGAGACTTGAACATTCAGGCTGGAGTTTTAGCCAAGCACATCAGAGAAGGGACCACACTGAAAGTCAGCAAGATTTCATTGCCTGCATTGTGTGGCAGGAGTCCACTGGACTATGTTGCATGTGTGCAGTCACTCTCAGAGAATGTCCTAACCAGCAAAATTTTTACTTTGATTCTGAAGAATGGGGGCATTTCCAAAGGGGGAGTGATAAATCCAGTGTATTTGCATGCTCTTTTTTTTTTTTTTGAGTTTTTGTTTTGTTGTGTTTTTTTGTGGTGTTTTGGGTTTGGTTTGGTTTTTTTTAGTTTTCCATAAACAAAACACAAACTGCAAATATAGTGGGATGTAATAGAAACAAAACTGTTACATTTCAAGAGGTCCTGGTGGTGTAGTAGAGCAAGTAAATCTGAAGAGAGACAATTCATACTGATAAGCACACTGAAGTTTATGCTGCAACTTCAGAATGGAAGAGACTGAGAACCACTTTTGCTGGGACAGATCCTCAAGTGATTTCAGGCCCCCTCAAGTGAGGAAATCTACCTTTCCAACTCATATTGTTAATTTTTTTAGAAGCTGGCAGAAAGTCATTGATACAGGTTATTCCTGCTTTTTCGTGTCATGAAAAGAAACTGCAGCCCATTGTGCATGCTGCATACTACAATCCTTTCAATAAAGAGAGATACGCTCCCACTATTTGGGTATTATGCATGGTGCATAAAAACAATACTTGGAGTTGCTTTAAAGCCCAAATAAGTGAAACAGTGTTGGCTTTAACAAAAGATAGTAAAAGCTTAGGGCTATGGATGTTGATCTGGGTGGTATTTCCTTTCTGCTGCTGAAGTCTGAGGTGTTTGCTTTGTGACTGGGGAAAGCAGATTGCTCTTTTCTGGGACCCTTTTAATGGAATGTCACAAAATGGTCTCAGGAACAGAATTCCTGTTTGCCTTTTCCTTTGCCTGAAAGGGCTCAGGGCTGAACATAGTGCAGACAATCTTTTCTGTGTGCGGAAAAGGGATGTGAGCAGCTGAGGTTTTTTTTTTTTTCAATTTGCAGAAGTTGGAGTGTAAGGCCAGTATAACTGGAAAACATTGTCATGCTTTGGCCTAGTGAATTAATTGGTTTACATCAATGCAAGAGTTCCAGAAAAAGAATACCTTTTTATTTTAGTAAAGCTGGAGCCTTACAAATAATTCCCATTTGTTCTAGTGCACTTAAGTTCTTCATATATCTGGAAATACCGGTGCCTTTATTGGAACTGGATGTAAAAGGAGATTTAATTAATCGTATCTTAACTTCTAGAAACAACAATTTAGTAGACGCTGGAAGGTAATGAGTTACCATTTGTGCTTGGTCCATCACCAAGGGGAGAAAGTTGGCAGCCTTTGAAAAATCTAACTTGCATTTTGTCAAGTCAGATATTCTAGAAATATTAATGAATATTTTTGAAATGTCCCTGAGCTCCAGCATGTTGTAACTCCGGCTGGAAGGTGCCTGGACATGTGTGCTGTACTAGTTTACCGTCTGAGAATTTTCAGAGGTATTTATGGACATCTAGGAGATGTGATTACAAGTTAGCTATGTACTCAGACTTCTGAGATTTGTCCTGATGGCTATCAGTAGGAATTCCTATACTGAGTAATAGAAAAACTAAGTACTTCATTTAAAAAAAAAAAAAACAAAAAAACCAAAACACAACTGAAAAAAACCCAAACAAAAAACCCCCTAAAAACCTAACAGTTTGCAGGGTAGCAATATTAACATGTTCAAACAAGCAGTTGAATTGTTTGTCTGTATGTGCAGAAACTAGATCTTTTCAAAGAGAATCAGGAGTCCTTGTGTGTTCCTAATTCTATTTGATTGGTATTAAATTGTATAACATTATTTTTGTAAGTTCACAAGCAGTCATTAAACATGTAGGTAACAAAGATAAAGATAGTCTGTATTTTGTTTTAAGCCTACTGCATGGAAGTCTCATAAATCATAGAATGAATCATAGAATGGTTAGGATTGGAAGGAACCTTAAAGATCATCTAGTTCCAACCCCCCGGCCATCAGCAGGGACACCTTCCACTAGACCAGGTTGCTCAAAGCCTCATCCAGCCTGGTCTTAAACACTTCCAGGGAGGGGGCATCCACAGCTTCTCTGGGCAACCTGTTCCAGCGTCTGACCACCCTCACAGTGAAGAACTTCTTCCTAATATCTAATCTAAACCTCCCCTCTTTCAGCTTAAACCCATTTCCCCTTGTTCTGTCATTAACTGACCTTATGAAAAGTCCCTCCCCAGCTTTCTTGTAGGCCCCTTCAGGTACTGGAAGGCCACTATAAGGTCTCCCCGGAGTCTTCTCTTTTCCAGGCTGAACAGCCCCAACTCTTTCAGTCTGTCTTCCTAGGAGAGGTGCTCCAGCCCTCGGATCATCCTGGTGGCCCTTCTCTGGACTTGTTCTAACTGGTCCATGTCTTTCTTATGTTGGGGGCTCCAGAACTGGACGCAGTATTCCAGGTGGGGCCTTAAATGCTGCAATGGGTAAAGTTCAGGACTAGACTATGCATAAACTTCTTTCTTTATTAAATTAGGATGAAGTTCAGTCTTTCTCTGTGATGGGGCACCAAGGAGCTGAGGGATAACTGCAGGCTGCAAGGAATATTTATATCAATAACTTACAGCTAGACAAAACGTTATATTGAACCAGGAAAAGACAGAGGACATACGAGATTAATGAAATTTTGCAGGATATTGCATTCAAGTGGTTTTCTTTCCTTAACTGTATTTAGGAGACAAGTAAACAATTTTTTCAACATTTGCCTGGAACAGAGCAAGAGGAAGGAAGGGGGGGGCGGGAGGAAAAGGGTCCTACACAATTAACAAATCCAAGGAGGGAATAATGAAGGCACCTCCTGGCAATGACTGTCTGTCCTTTTCATCACATGACCATTTTTTTTCCCCAGATGGGTTTCAAACACACCAGCCTACTTGCAGAAAGTTATTTTGTAGAAAAATGAAGCAAGTCTACAGAAAGAGTACACAAATGGCTGTAGTCACTTCTGTGCACTAGTGTTTTATGTATTTAGCTTCTGCATGCTTTGGCCTGGTCATGGACAAAATGGAAAAAAGCATGTGTCTCCTGCTTCCACAAAATGGCACTGCCTTTTTTTAACCACATTTTAAAAGTATGTAACCTTGTTGTTCACTTTAAGCTCATTCCTCTTTATTTTTTACCTTCCCCTCTTCAAGCCTTTGCACTGTGTTTGAAAACCTGAAGACACATTAGCACAGATCAATTAAAAACAAAGGTAGAGAGATGGTAAATTCGGGGAGAGGAAGAATGTTGTTTCTTCTTCCTGCTTGCCCTGTTACTATCGTAGTTGAATGTTTTATTACTCTGTTAACTTTGAGTATAATGAGAGGGTAATTTCCAGTCCTTTGCAGAGACATGCAGCGTCCTTCTGTTTGGCCCTTGCGGGTACTTGAATAACACATAGAGCACCTGAGTTATTTAATCTACCTGCAGAAAAAAATGCCCCATCTCTAGAGAACCCTTGCAACAGGGGCAGGGACTTAAAACTCAGCAGCTTCTATCCTATCCTATCCTACCCTATCCTATCCAGTACCCTATGGTTGGTCATGGCACTGCTCATTTCCCAGACAGATTTTTAGTAAAATGTTCTATGACTGTTGGTTGGGCTGCTGGCTTACTGGGCATTTGCTCAGGTAGGAAGCTGGATCTGTGCAAGTCAGTACATGACATAACGAGTGCTTTGACCTGAGTTGAGCTTGCATGGTATGCTGCTACAGTCCTCTCTTCCTGAGGCTTGGTCACCTCCTCAACAACTGGATTTGCTTGTGTCTGAAACCACCACAGCTCATCACTGTGCAATTTTGGCCAAATGTTTCCTTTACTTTTGCTTCTGCTGTACAGCACTGTCCATACATACTCATCCAGTTCCACTCATGGTGCTTGGGTGCATGAGGAAGTATGCAGGTTAGAGGGATGGTACCCAGTCTGGATGCTTTGAAAGGCTTCCTGACTCTTGTTTCCAAGGCTTTTCTGAGGGAAGGTGGAGAAATGACCTGCCATTTGAACTGAGTTACTGGCATATGTCTGTTAAATATTTATGACTTTGGGTCATTGAGAAAGTAAGGAAGCTGAGATTGCTGATCTTCTCTGTCAAGGCTAATTTTAATATTTCTGTGTTTCCTTTTCCCTATACTGCATTTTCCTTCTATGGCTAATTATGCTCTGGCTGCCCTAACTTGAGAACTATTTCTCTTCCATATGTGTAGGCTCCATAGTTTGCAATGCTCTGTTAGTGTTTACATTACAAATATTGTTATATTTATAAATTGGAAATTTCAGTGTCAGTTTTGTACTTCACATGCTGAGCTTTGGGACAGTAAGCTTTAATATGCATATTAAAAAAGAAGGAAAATTCTGTTCACGATACAGTAAATTTCTGTGCTATACAGTATTTTCAGAGGAATTTGTCATAGTATCGGTCACCAGGTGGCACTGCTACATATAGTCTTGATAGATGGTAAGCCTTGGAGGGCACGTCTGACAATGGGATAAGGACTTCTGCTTTTCTCCCCTGTCTGGCTTATATCTGGAACTGTACACATTCATGTCACCCTAAGTTCCATCCTATTTCTTACGTT
>NW_010294271.1:11046-17270 GCF_000700745.2 Antrostomus carolinensis
TAAAAAGATGAGCGTAAAGGTTTCCAGTGATATAAACAACATTCAGCATTTTAACTGCAACAGAATATATATCATACATTGTGTATTTGCAGTAGCTTAAAACAGTCATTTAATTATACTAACATTTCTGTGTTATGACTTGCTCTTAAACAGTAAGTTACATTTCTATTGGGGCCTATTCCTGTTTTCCATTTTTTCCCTGTTTACACATGTCTCAAATAGATTGTTCTATATCTGTTATTTTGTTCACAGAATAAGCATTTGCACTTCTCTGTCCAAGGTTTTAATGGAGTTTAACTGCTCTAAAATCCTTCCATATCTTGGTATACAGCCTAGTTTTCATTGTCTTTATGCTACACTTAGGAATTGACTTCTCTGACTCTGAAAGTGGCCCTGTTGCTTAATTCCCCCATGAATTACCTCTGAATCTGAAAAATAATGTTCCAGTGTTCTTGGTACTACTGAAGCTGCAAGGAATTTTTCTGCTCTCCATTACTGGGGCCAGAATGTCATCACTACTGTGTCTTAGGAAGGTTACAGGTGCTTTTAAAAGAAGTGTTCATCTGGGAGCTTGGCCAAATCAAAGCAAGACAGGCTTCCTCCCCAGTGATGCTTCTGAACTGGCAAGTACTGGATGCTGCAACCATGCACGAAGCTTGAGAGGGGTGTTAAAGTTTATATTTAAAATAAGTAGAGGATTGTAAGTGCGCATCTCGCATGAACCACTGGTGTGCAGTGCAGTGCTGCTTCTTGCAGCTGGGAATGTGGGAAGACCAGGGGTGCTCAGCAGTTAACAGAGTGAAGACAGCAGACATTGGTTTACCTAGGAGAGAGTCAAAGACAATGAGAAAGAGGATTAAGGGGTTCCCATCTGTTGGGGTTTTTTTTGTTTTGTTTTTTTTGGCAGCTACACTGACACCACTGTGCTGGGACTACAGTTGCCCTGTTGTTCATGGTAAGCTGTACCTTTTCTTACCAGACATACAGTACCGAGTTGTGAAGTTGCAACAGCACTTTAATAGATACAATGTTGAAGTTGCAACAGCACTTTAATAGAGATATACTGTTGAAGTGTTAATGGTATTTGCATTTTCCTCTTGAACGGATATAATTTGTGACCTTGGAAAGTTGAAGCATTCTTGCCTTCTAAAGCACTTCTGTATTATTTCTGTACTCTGCTACAGATCTGCTAACCTTTCTAGACTGTGGTTCATCCTTTGTAATAATATATTTGTGGAATAATATCAAGATGTTCCTTTTAGCTTTGTTAATGACAAGAAGTCCTGTCTTAGTTTGCATTTCTGGAGAGCTGGAGGGAGGGGACCACGATCCCTTCCAAATCACAACATGAGGTAAAGGTAGTGAGCACTGTCAGGGAGAGAAGTAGACTCCAGCAGCTGCACTACACTCTTCTTCCTCATTTTTTTCCTCTTTGTATGTTACTGCAGTGGTCAGGGAATAGTAGGGAAGTAAATGTCTCCTTTATATAAAAGCAGAAATAATTGGGAGAATGTGGAAGTTCTTGTTGCAGAAGTTGTTCTGTCGCCTGTAATAACCGGGTTTGCAACTAGCCTGAGCTGCACACAGCCACCAAACTCTGTATTATCTCAACGACAGGCATTTTAGAAAGCTGATCTGATACCCTTTTCTGGGGGAGAAAACTTAAAAAAAAAAAAAATTTGCAAGTGTTCTCACCTGAAAAGTTGCTGTGATCACATGTAACCACACAGGACTCGAGATTAAAACTTAGTTTTAAACAAAAAGCATTTTTGTTCTTCACTGGATTCAAAGTCTGCTGTGCCAGAGAGTTTCGTGGAATGATTGTTACCTGAAAAAATGACAAAAAATAAGAATGTTCCAAAATCAAATGCTTCTTTGAAGAGATATATAGTAATTCAATGCATTATCTCTCTTAACCAGCACTACCTTAAGTTGAATAATGATGCACTGAACGCAGACATAAAATGTGGTGGGCCACCTTAAATTCTAGAGATGTTTATGAAATTTCTAGCTAGGGATTATTCTCTTATCAACTTTGCTCATTCCAGTTCCCTTAAATCTGTTTTGGAGTGGTGCTTATTGGCAGAACAAATTATAATGTCATTATGATCAAAAAAGATTAGTGGCATTTTAGAAGGAAAAAAAACCCAAAACACCCAACTCCCTATCAGATTAATTTTTCATAATTTTTATTGTGAACAAATTGCATTGAGTGTCTCCTGCTATTACATGTTCTCTACAAGACTAATACGTCTTACTCAAACCTTTGGCATTACATTTTAAACTATAATACCCTCTAGACATCCTGCAAAATATACAGTTTTCATTATTTCTAGTTATTTTGACACACTTAATAGAGGAGGCACCAGAGTCTCTCTAGCAGCTGAAGTTTGAAGCCTTGGTAATATGCCCAGTCTCCTGACCTTATTTTCTAATCAATTATATTTTCAAAAGTTAATTCGAGTCTTCAAATAAGACTGTGTAGTTTAAAGCAATAAAATGTTTTCTAAAGTAAAAATATCTGTATCTCAGATCTTACTAAAAGGTGATCTGAGAGTAAGATAAAATTTGACTAATTAAAAATAATACAAATATGGTAGTGGACTTTGAAATCCCAGAGAGTTAAGTGACAGCATTCTTAGAAAAGCAATAGGATGAGAAGCAGTTCCAGCTACAGAGCATATTACTGAAATAAAATACTCTAGTCCAAAGTGGTTGAAGTTATGCATAAATTATGGGGTTGTAAAATCAAGTCTACAGCTCCTCTAATAACTTAATATTTTTTTCTGCAATTAAAATTGTGGCTAGAAAGCTTAAGGAGATGGATAATTACTAGGAATTAACAGTCTGATCATGTGAGATGCTGAGGTCTCTCTGTTCCTGAAGGAATAAATGAGAACTGTGGTTGCTTACCATTTTGCAGGTCTCAATCCTTTAACACTGAAGACGAACTGATGATCCAGATATGATACATTAAATGGCTGCTGTGGTACCATTTGCAGAAACAGTATACATCATCAAGGTATCGTCTTAATGAGCAAAACATATTTCCTTTAGTAAACAGAAGGAAAAGATACTTATCCGTGTTACTTGGAAAAATAATCTTTACATGTAGTGCTCTACTGACAAGCATATCGAATCTGATTGGGTATATGGTCCTTTTTATTTGACCAACTGAACATGTATTTGCAGCACGTGATATGGCAATTATTGAGCAAAGTACATTATGTGCTTTAGATCTTCCAATATAGTTTTTACTTTGAATTTTACAATTTGTTTCAAGAATTTTGGCCAATAATAATAATTAAAAAATTGTGGCCTCTTGTCAGACGCTTTGGCTGTCATGTCTCTGCACGGGTGCTGCATTTACACTTCTTTCCATCTGGGATGACCTGGAGAGAAATTGCTCTTTTATCAAGAACAGACATGTATTTCCAAAGCTCTGTGGATAAAGGCTATGGAAAGTTGCTTTCTTCTCTATCCCAAAGCTTCTGATTGCTGTTAACTGAGCTATAAGGATTATATAGTTTAGGCTAATTCCTAACTATATTAGGCAAAGAATTAGAAGATTTACCTTACCGTGCTTATGTTACCATTATAGTTTTAAACACTAGGGGAGAAATTACATGGGAAACATTTCAGAGGTCATGGGCAAAGGAATACTGTGCTCAACATGAGAGACATCAGGAAGTTTTAACTTAAAAGGTACGTGAAATCTTACAACTGAAAAGAAATGAGAAAAAGGGATCAACTTCAAGAAGAAAAATTATGTAACCAAAGGATTGAGTTTCTAATGAAACACTGTTAACGAGACGGGGCATAAAAAGTAGTAGACAGATTAAAGGATAAGAAAGAAATGATGAAGTAAATGGATAAAGGTAAGGGGCAGCTAAGAGGGATTATTATGAAGAATCGATTGAGAGAGACACAAAAACCTCAAGCGAGAAGACAGCATGAAAACTTTGGATTAACGTCTGAGAATTTTATTTTGAAGGTAGTTAAAATACTACTGGTAAAGTTTATATCGATTAATTGCATTTTAAAAGGGATTTGTATAAAGAATCCAATTAGGTCAAAATAACCAGATCTCATATCTTATTAAGCAAATCACTCAACTGAAGGAGAAACTAAATAGCTTTACAGAACCAGCACAATGGTGACAATTTAAGAATTTCAGATTCATTTTCCACATTTTGTTCCTTGCAGTTCTACCTGATAAAATAATTTGTAAAAATTGGAGTGCATACTTCACAGCTGAAACCCAGCTCTGTAGCATCTTCAAGTGAAGGCTTCTTGTTCCATTTGAACAAGGTGAGAACATCAATGGATCTGTGATCGCTTAAAAGAATTACAGTTTCTTGTTGCTGGTTTTTGTTTTTGGGGTTTTTTTTTTATGTATTCACATGATTGTCTTCATGTTTCCTGATTATTATTATTAATTATTTGTACTGCCACAGTACCTAAAGCCTAGGTGTTTGTCCACAACCTGATTTTGGTAGGTCGTATACAAACATGATACAAAATGATCTAATTGTCTCAGAGATGCTGTTCTTGAGCAGCTGCAGCAATTCATTATGTTGCAGCCTCCCGCTTAGGCTGCTTTGTTAGAGCCATTTCATGATTATCCCATTTCAATTCATTGCAACAGAACGTATGAGGGGGTTTTGCTGCCGTATTAGTGCAAACCCAGTGTTCAGTTCACTTCCCCGGTAGTATAAATGGGTCTTTATGCTCAAGTGCAGCTTCACGCTCCAGATAATCATCTAACCAACCGTTCCCCAAAGGAGCGAGTAGTTTTGCTGCCCTCTTCACCCCCGAGCAGCTATTCCCCCTTCCTTTCTGCCAACAGCAGTATCTGTGTAAGCGCTGTCACTTAAATTAGAGGTGGCTCACAGAACTGAACTGGCAGAAAACGAGCAGCTTCCTGCAGCACCAAACCAGTGCCAGTGCTGCTGCCGGGAAGTGAATGGGTCTTCTCCCACGTGCCTCCTAGAGGCTTCCAATGCCTCCCAAACCGTCATCCCACAATGCTGGAGCACAAAATCTCAAGTAACTTTCTCAGCTAGAGGGTTAATGCTAACTGTGCAGACTGAGGGACAAGCAAATTTTAGGTTTGTGATTCCAAACATGTGGCCATTATTATTCTAACTGCCCCAGTTGTAAAATCTACCGCATGACAACACAGTTCAGATGTTAAAGTTGTCATCTTGAGAAAGCAATTCCATGGGGGTTGGACTAGATGACCTTTAAAGGTCCCTTCCAACACCAAGCCATCCTATGATTCTGGCCTTAACTGGTCCCACTGTAGTAAATACTAAAGCAGGTGTCCAGCCTATGTAAGACTTTTTGCATTAGCTGCCCTGTTGTAAGACTAGCGCATGTTAGGGTGCTGTGGGAGGAGGTGTGTTAGGGTGCTGTGGGAGGAGGTGTGTTAGGGTGCTGTGGAAGGAGGTGTGTTAGGGTGCTGTGGGAGGGTGTGTTAGGATGCTGTGGGAGGAGGTGTGTTAGGATGCTGTGGGAGGAGGTGTGTTAGGATGCTGTGGGAGGGTGTGTTAGGATGCTGTGGGAGGGTGTGTTAGGGTGCTGTGGGAGGAGGTGTGTTAGGATGCTGTGGGAGGAGGTGTGTTAGGGTGCTGTGGGAGGAGGTGTGTTAGGATGCTGTGGGAGGAGGTGTGTTAGGGTGCTGTGGAAGGAGGTGTGTTTGAGGCTTTTCCAAGCCAGGACGTTAAAACTGAAAATTACAACTGATAAATCAAAATGCATTCAACCAGATGATTAAACTGGGAAAAGGAAGAGCAAAACACTTTGCTCAGGAAATCAGCATAGTTGCTTGCAACACTATTAAAATATGGCTAAGGTGACATTTTGTGTCAGTTCAGACTGCGGTGGGTTGTGACCTGCTGTGCCGCATGACCCCTGTCTGCCCAAATAATCTCGCACGAAGCCTCAAATTACAGACCAGCTCATCAGCTCAAACTACAGATTTATTTTTTTTCTAGACAGGGTTAAAACGGTTGCCGTGATAGTTTATGACTGGGAATTATCGCCGCTGTAGCTACAGATGTACACACAAGGACAGTGACAATTACAAAATGGATACGGCCGCGGAAAAGCTTTGTCCGGCGTTCTCAGGTAGAGCAGGCTGGTTACTGACAGCGACAGGAGCTGCCAGCTTTGCCGCTGACAAAAGAGAGGTTGTTATCGCGATGTTGGGGGGTGCGGGG
>NW_010294272.1:0-14109 GCF_000700745.2 Antrostomus carolinensis
TTTATTTTATTTTATTTTATTTTTAACTTTAAGCAGGCTAATAGGATTTCACCCCTTTTTAAAGCAATGCAGCCAGTGTGAAAAGCAGATCAGACACGTTGCCATTAGAGTTGCTAAAAATGGTTACGACGTCTGTTGCCTTTAAGAAATACATTGACTTTTACAGTTGTGTTTCGTTTTTGTGCAAATAGAGGATAGACAGGCCGTGCACTGTCTAAGTTCTACTCTGACAGCTTAAGCTTATCTTTTGTAGTAGGACAATCTTGGGTAGCTACAGCACAGAACTCATTTCTCGAGTAGTTATCAAGTGCGTAAGGATCAACATGACATTTCTAGAGGAGGAGAGAGGAAAAGGTTCCACCAGATTTCTTCCAGGGCATGATTCACGATCTGGACATGCCCATTTGGAAATGCCCAGGGCAGTTGAGATTGGATGTCAGGAAGAATTTCTTTGCTGAAAGGGTTCTGAGGCATTGGAAGGGGTTGCCCAGGACAGTGGTGGAGTCCCCATCCCTGGAGGGATTGAAGAGTGGTGTAGACACAGTGCTGAGGGACATGGGTTAGTTGGGGACTTGTCAGTGTTGGGTTCATGGTTGGACTCGATGATTTTAAAGGGCTTTTCCAATTTGGGCAATTCTGGGATTCTGTGATATTTCTCCAGTAACTTTGGAGGCTCTCCAAGGTCACTCCTAGATGAGGTGTCTAACTTTTAGGTCACTAAAGTTAACCCACATTCATCTTACCTGTGAAGTCATTTTTATTGGGTTACACTCCTCTGTATGTGATGCAGAGCACATCACCTTTTAAATTAAAACCTACAACGGGAGATTAACGTGGAAATTCCTAATATATGAAAATACCAGCTTCCAATGTGCTAGCCTGCTGGTAGCCACCTGAAGATCCAAAATAAGGAGACTATTAAAACAGGAAAAACCTCACTAATGAGCTCTTTACAGTCCACCCTGCCATCCCAAACTCCTCCGTATCCAATCCCATGAATCACAAACTTACCGACAGCACAAACATTTCATAGGGAAATCCTTTGCCTGCCATGAATTTTTCTCTCCTCTACATGCTGAAAGGATGGGAGAAAAGAGCAATCATCACAGTAGGAGTGACGCTGTTAATTACAGCCAAACATCACTTGACAAATTCTTTGGTAGTCACATATGTTACTCTGCTAGTGAACACAGTCTGCCGAGTAAATACAAACAGGGTAATTTCAGTAGCACTCATGAGTATTTTGTAGGCTAATACAAACCAGATATGTCTTGTAGTAACAGCAGTTATGTCTCGTAGGAACAGTTTAAATATTATCTCCATCACTTTACATAAATCCATCTCAGCCTGTTTGATACCAACTGCCTGTAAAGTCTTCCAGCTCCTCCAGGTGAATTCAGCACTCGCTGTTTTAGATACATGTGTGTGTTTAAATATTTTATAGTTAACCAGTGATTAAAGAAGAGAAGAAAGTTTAGGTTCCTTCTGTGAAGAAAGCCAACAACCCAATGTTACTACTATTGGTACGTAGAATCAGCAGCAGATAGATGATGGTGGCCAGTTGCTTTGTAGTCCAGCTTGTGTGTTTCCATATGAGTTTTAGATACTCTTCAGATTCTGTATGGAAGAAGAGTATACAATTGTGGTTTTTGTTTATTACTCTTATTCTTCATATTATTATTATATTTTTAGCCCCAGAAAAAGAAAACTTGCACCAGATGGGGTGTAAATGATAGGATTTGCAAGTTCCCACAGGCATTCATTTCCAGTATTATCCAGTGTTATAAATTATAAGTTAGGATAATTGCTATTATGGGAGGAAGAAAGTCTTGTCCATGTCAAGTAGTGATATTTACAGTGAATATTGCTTTTCCTGTGCAGACCAAGTGCTTAGAGGTATGGACTCTTGTTCTTGATTAGAGCATTTAGGTACTGGTTGTAATGACCACAAGTAACCAGTTTCCAGTGATAAAATATAGCAGCTGAACATCTAGCAGGCTTCTACTTACCTCTGGCTTTATGTTTTTCCTGGTTAAGAAAGCTTGCTTTGCAGCTATTTTTTTAAAGGAGGGATGTAATGTTGTGGTCTCTGAAGGCCACCTCACTTCTAAGCTGAACAAGTGTCTGTGTTGGGAAAGATCTGTGGGAAATTTAACTGTTCTTCACTGTGAGGGTGGTGAGCCAGTGTCCCAGGTTGGCCAGAGAAGCTGTGGCTGCTCCTCCCTGGAAGTGTTGAAGGCCAGGCTGGATGAGGCTTTGAGCAACCTGGTCTAGTGGAAGGTGTCCCTGCTGCTGGCAGGGGGGTTGGAACTGGATGAGCTTTAAGGTCCCTTCCAACCCAAACCAATCTGGGATTCTACGACTCTATAAATGCAGGTTCACCTAATAGAAGGGTGAGCATTAAGAAAAAGCATTCAGCCCACATTTTTGTGCTGTGACCTGCACAAATTCCAATCACCAAAAAGTAAAATCATCCAACAGATTGAAATTCCAGCAGGTTTTATTCTCTGCTTGCTAGAGGAAAGACAGACAGATTAAGGGATCATCTCTCTTGGCTCTAACCAAGCTCAAACATTTCATAACACTTTGTTCTCCTCCTGAGATTCTCCATCAAGCAAAATCTTCCCCCCAGCAGGAGCCAGGGTCAGTTGAGCAGAGCAGTGATAACCCTCTGAGGTGCACAGATTTTCCAGACATTTCCATGTCAACCTTGGGAATTTACTCCTTCAGTCATCCATTAATTTCCCTTTTATGGCTAATTTAACTTGCAGCCTGTGTCTCGTGCACACAACACCCTTACCTTTCCTCAGTGAGAGCTGGAGCCATTACACGTTGTCTTGCAGTATCACTTGGAAGAGTGAGCTTTCTGGGTTTTTTGGTTTGGTTTGGTTTGGTTTGGTTTGGTTTTGTTTGCTTGTGGTGGGGTTTTTTCCTACTTTGTGATAGAAAAATTCAGCCTAACTGCTTTAATTTGGTTTTTGGGGGTTTTTTTTCTGCTCTTTCCATCAGTGTGAACTGACGCTAGTTTGGCAAGAAGCCTTTTTTGCTCTGCCATGGACAATCTGAATAGCGTGACTCAAGGTTACACGCTGATGATAGCTTCCATAAAAGCTCGTATGTTTAGTTACAAATCAAGCATCTGTAAATGTAGTTCCTAGCAATTTCAGCTAATTCCAAGTACAATCAGTCAAGGATTTCACAAAATGAATGTTTATCGGAGAATGAAAGGTTGTTTGTTGGTAAAAGCTAGGAGGTTGTCTAATATAATGTAATGACTAAGTTTCTTAAGAAGATTGCAGTGGGGCAAATCACTGTTCATTTGTTTTGGAGAGAGCAAGATAAAATGGCAGAGTCACTAATTTAGAACTGTTTTGAAAACTTCAGATTGAATCTGGAACTACACAGACTCCGTGGCTGGTGTCACAAACAAAGAGTTCATGTCTGTAAACGTGGCACGCAAAAGACAGCAAGCAAACCTGGAGCAACACATGTACTGATATCTGGCATTAGCAGATGTGCCCATTATTTGGAGATCAAATTTTATTTCAATTTTTTCTGTTAATAACATGCAATTCCAACTGTGAGCTTAGCATCCTTCTGTTTCTCACGTGTATAAGAGCTTATAGCAGAAGGGCTGTTTCCTAAGTCATCCATCCTCAGATGTACCCTTCTGCAGACAGGTAGCACAGAACTGCAGACTAATTTCTCATCCAAACCTGGTTTTTAGTTGTTAGCATTGTACAGGTTGCTCTGGACCTACACCTGGGTAGTCATTCCTGTGGTTAAGATGTCTGTAGATACTATTGAGGTTTGACTTTCATTCTGTTTCTGGTGTTAGGTAGATGTAGTTCAATATTAAAGAATTATGGGCATAGAGGGTTTTTTGCCAAGGGTCTGTGAAACAACAGTGTTAGTTTTATCACTTTTCCCAAAGTTCCCAGTACCCAATAGTCCTGCAGTGTTATGAGACCCATAAAAGAAGAGACAGAAATAATATTTTTCAGCAAAGTTATCTCAAGGCTTCTCTGCAACATTATCAAAATTATTTCTGATGCCTCCCAAGGTGAGGGGTCAGGGTGGGCTGCTCCTGCCATGGGATGGGGAGTGGGCAGAGGTGGGGTGCAGAATGAAGGGGATTGCTACACTGCTGCTCCTTTATCTCTAAGGGCACAACCCTAGGAAAGCAGCATCTGGGACCCAACCATGCTGGTGGGTCTCCATCCTGGTCAATGACTGTGACTCCTCCAACAGACACTGGGTCTGCAGGCAGCTTTATAGGACAGCACACTTCACCTTGCTTTGTCACCTTCTTAAATTCATTCAAAGTATATCCACCCTAGAAGAGAGTTTATGTGCCAGAAGACTCTCATGTTTTCCTCTTGGTTGTGTCTCTTGGTCTAATGACATCAAATCTCTTCTCACAAACTTACTGTGCTTAAATTTTCTGCTATTTAAATTCAAAATTGGCATTTCTAAGAATACAAGTGCTGTCTGTTTATTAAGACCCGTGTACGTAGACATCTTAAATTGAAGAGTAGTACCAGTCATTGAGTAGAAGGGTAACTCGTTAAGTAGTCCTGAACAATGCTAAAATGAAATTTTAAGTGATGAGCAAGGTCCAGTGCAGAACCTCTACTCCTGATGGATTCATCCCTCCTGTAGTTTTTGTTGGATTCCTGTACAAAGGCCTTACCCTGGAGTTTTGCTGTGCAGTGGTCCCCATCCTTACAATATCTGCGCTGATAATCTTGGCTTGATGCTTAATTACAGCACCTTGTTCCCCAAGCTGCAGGTACTAGTGATGGAGGGTGCCCATGGTGGATGGGAGAGGCTGTGGCTTCTCACTGACACTGTTGCCTTTGGGTTCCCAGGGAGCCACAATTTGCTCAAAAAGGGAGATCACCGGTTTTGCTGGTTGTCTCAGTGTAGGAGCCATGATCGAGGTCTTGAGAGGGAGGGAACAACGGGAATTTTAGGATAATCTGAATATGGATGAATTAGAATTTCTTCTTTGTGCTAATTTTATTTTTGCTCTGTCTTCCAGCTCCAGTTAATCCACATCTACGTAAGTATTTCTTTTATCTTTTTAGCTTTCATGTGTAGGTACAACTGTCCTTGCAGCCATTGGCCCTCACAGTCAAAAAATAAATTATAAGTATTTTACTTCCAGTTGCAGCCCGTGGATTGCAGGGACCACCTTAGTTTTGTGCACGAGCTGGGCTGGCAGGTGAAGATGTCATTCCTCTTGCTCTGCCAAGGTGCTAAAGCAAGAGTAAATGGAGGAAGGAAAAATTGTAGGTCCATCTTTCTTTCTCCTTCCCCCAAACTGTTCATTGAAAGGAAAATACTGATGTTCTAAACCTCACCTCCATTTGTGGGTGCTGCAGCTCTGTATGCCTGGGGCTGTTCAGGCTGGAGAAGAGAAGGCTCTGGGGAGATCTTATAGCAGCCTCCCAGTACCTGAAGGGGCCTACAGGAAAGCTGGGGAAGGACTTTGGCCAAGGGCAGGGAGTGACAGAACAAGGGGAAATGGCTTTAAGCTGAAAGAGGGGAGGTTTAGATTAGATATTAGGAAGAAGTTCTTCACTGTGAGGGTGGTCAGACACTGGAACAGGTTGCCCAAGGAAGCTGTGGCTGCTCCTCCCTGGAAGTGTTTGTGGCCAGGTTGGATGAGGCTTTGAGCAACCTGGTCTAGTGGAAGGTGTCCCTGCTGCTGGCAGGGGGGTTGGAACTGGATGAGCTTTGAGGTCCCTTCCAACCCAATCCATTCTATGATTCTATGATTCTGTGATTCTATGATTCTATGATTCTATGTATGGGTGACATCATGGTTTAGTCATGGGAGTAGCTAAATAACTGAAAATTCGAGTACTATGTAGGATCTATATCTGTATCTCAACAGGTATGGTAAAAAATCCTGAAGGAATAGTCAGTTTATGAAATTCTCTTAATTCATTTATCCTTGTGAAGGATCTGCATTTGCAGTTCTTGAGTTATTTTAATACTTCCAAGGGTAGTCAGAAGCTCACCTGCAGCTTTCAAACAAGAAGCAGGATGTTTTGTTATGCAGTGCATAGAGGAATCCTGGACCTCATTTGCACAGAGAAACGTGAAGGCCAAAAGTATAACTTGGGTGTGAAAGTGTTTAGACAAATTCACAGGAGACAGCTCCACGGGCATGACAGTGACATTCAGTGATGTGCTGGCGCTCGGGCACGGGGATGTTGCAGGGGAGAAAGGACTCTCTTACAGTTTATTTCTACACTTTTCCATGGGCACCAAATCCCCACAAGTGTCACCAGTAGGATACTGGGCTGGAGCTTTAGTATGTCCCAGTAAAACCACCCTGTTCCTAACAGTCTCCACATCGATCTTCTGGATGACTTTCTTCCACCCCACGTTGAACACATGTTTTTTTGTCACAACTCATTGTGTCATTACTCTTGCTTTTTAATAACATGGGAAGAATATTCCTGTAAAAGGAGTGAGATTCAGTCATGAGGCAGAAAAGCAGCACACAGCCCCTCTCTCTCCCTCTCTCACACCCGACAGCTAAGCCTTTCTGTAAATTTTAAACTTATTTGTGGAAGATCTTGTGCTATGCATTAATAATTAATCAGGGCTTAGTTCAAAGCTCACAGGAGCTGAAGGAACCACTCCCATTAACTTGAATGAGCAGTAGATGAGATCCTTGCTAATTAATATATTAAATATATACTCTGTGATGTGAAGAAAAAAAATACATTGCAATCCCGAGCGCTTCACGCTGTAGTCCTCTGGGATTTTTAAGATCTGAAACTGTCTTGTATTCAAAATGTCTCTACAGCTCTAGTAGGCGTGTAGGAGAGCACAGGTGGCATCCAAAAGGCCCTTGCTATAGGGAGAGTGTGAGCTCAAGGGAGGGCTGAAGGCACCTCCAGCAACCTGTCCACCTTCATCTATTTTCTAGGTCTGCCTCTCATTGTGCTGATGGTGATGGGGAAATTTGCCCACCAGAACTATAGGGTACCCAGTGTAACTTTTTTCAGATGACCAAAGAGATGATAAAATTTTGGTTTGTTTTTTTTTCCCAAAGACTTTTTGAGTGAAATCCTTTGCCAGGGAAGAAACTTTGGTCTGCAGATGGGTTCAAACCTGTAAACTGGAAAAGAGAGATTGTGTCTCCCATAACAAATTTATTCTCATCATTATCTGTGATATCTTTTTTTTTTTTTTCCCCAGTGTTCTTTTATCAATGTTCTTCTCATAACAAATCTTACACTGAAATTAAAACACAGCTATTCTATCTACGAAAAAGAAAATTAACTCTGTCCTAGCAAAACCAGGACAGCTTTCTACAAAAGCTCTGTTTTGTTTTGTTTGGTTTTGTTTTGTTTTTTTTCTGAACCTGTTGGGCTGAATTCTGATTTTATTTACACCATTTTGAATGAAGAGTAAGAGCTGTGTTCAACTGGGAGAAGATACCTGTATTGGAAACTAAAGTCACCTTCCTCTTGCTCCAATTCTGGAAGAATCACATTGCATAAATCCTTCCTTTCTGTGAAATTTCTGCAATACATAAGCAAGGAGCATCAAGTTCTTCAACACTGAGATGTAGCCTCAGATCTACCTTTTATTTTGTAACATAGAGTATAAACCATTTGATGTAAACTGTAAGGATTTCATATCAATTAGTGCAATTAGATGTTACACCTGAATAATGGAAGAGATTAGATGTTCGAGAGTCATCTTCAACTGGAATTTTATGGAAATAGATGACAAAAATTCATACTACAATGAATAGTGTTTGAGAACAGTTTCAGATTTCGGCCTAATTGGGAAGGAAATTATTAATAACCTAATTGGGAAGGAAATTATTAATAACCTGAATCCACTTCCAGAGCTGTCATGTGCTTTTACAAAAATTGATCCAATATCTTTAATATTAGTTGGGACCATTTTTAGTGCTTTCAGCAAACCACAGTGGTCTGAGTGGTGTCATGAGCCGGAGCACCCATGGGTGCTTGGGGAAGGGCTGGCTGTCCCTCCTACACTCAGTGTGCCCCATCAATGAACAGATCAAGACCATCCAGATCTATTTAAGTGCTCCTGCTTCTTGCTTAAAAAAAAGTACTGAGCTAATCCTGGGGAACTATTTCCCATTGTTATTCTTCTATTATTTTTTAAGAAGTTTTTAATGCCAAGAATATTTAGCACTAACCTTTTCTCATATATTCCAAGTGGCGGAGTCCCACATGAAACCAGTGTTTTCCTATTAAATAAATAACTTTTACTTACTTTTTTTCATCTGGCCTGAATATTTTATTTTTTTAAACCTGAAAAAAAACCCAACCCCCCCAAAAAAAAAGAATCCTTTGTTCCGCTGATGTGGAATTTCTTAGTGAAGCTCTGAGGGCATGGTGCGACATGCAAATGCAGCTTTTAAGGTACTGGAGTGTTAGAAACTGCTGAATGGTTGAAAATGCTTTCTGTTAATTCATTTTGCTGCAGGACTGGATCTGGTAGTCAGAACTTTTCTCCTTTAGTTACTGTGTTGCCTTTTATTTCACCAGGATGTGTAGAACAGCACCATTTTTTACTATAGGAAGGGCTTGAATTAAGTGATGGTGGAAGTCAAATGCACAAAATGTAGAGTAAACCAAGCGAATTTGGAGCTCAGGTCATGTAAAAGTTATTCCTGGTGATTAGAGGCACAGCTGATGTTGTTCAGAGTGCTTCAGTCCAGTCCTTGTGTCTTTCAAGAGCTTTGTCCGAGTCTTTGCGTTCTCTTCTTGGTCTTTGGGATATAGATGGAGTTGCTGGTCAGCATCTTTTCATGTGCTTCTCTCTCAAAGGATTTTGGATGTAATCTGCCCATGTGTCTTCCCTGTGGTCTCAATCTTTGATTTGCTCATCTCTCAGGAAGAACCAAAATCAAGCCTCCACGTGTATTTCTTCTCTGCAATGCTCATGGTGGTGCTTCTCCATTGAATTATTTTCTCTGTTGCCCCTTCTTCATCATTCAAAATTCAGGATTCAGAAGACTTTGCTTCTAGAACCAAACCAAGGTCCAAGGTCCTGAAATTGGCTCCCCATCATGCCAATGGGTTGTCAGTCATGTTTGCCAGTTAAAGGAACTGTGCTTTAGGAAATTCATTCTCCTGGAGGATCTAAGCTGATGGCTTTACTGAGAAATCAAGTCAATCTGCATGAGATGCTAATAGCCAAGGAAGTTCCTGTGGACTGCATTTTTGTGAGAAACTTGGTTTTATGGAATGCTGTTTTACGCTGACTGTTGTGGAGAAGGTACAGTTTGTGTTGCTCTTTGGTCGGACAGAAGCAGAATGAGGAAGACTTGGAAATCACTCCTAATGCACCTTGTGGCTTGGAATGAATTTTTCAAGCCCGCTTTTTCAGTCTGCAGTATTACCTGATTTTAAATAAGCTTCAGACCAGCATCCTTGCTTAGCAGTACATATCCAAGCTAAGCTCCAAGTCCCTCTGTCTTCACTGATTTACAGTGAAGCTCCAGTGGCTTAAGTGGATTTATAGTTCACCGAAAGCCCAAACCTGCAAACATTTATATACCTTCTCAATTTAACACAGATGAATAATCCCATGACACCTGGTGTGAGAGTTCCTCATAACAATGAATATAAATTGCACCCCTATAAAGAAGGCCCTAGCTCACACAGTGTGCAGAGAGCTCCATTCTCCCTAGAGAAGAGAGATTTGCTTGTTTTCTCAGATAAATCAATTGACTTTGCTGGAAGAGTAAACTCAGCAGGAGCTGTTCATGTGCATAAAATGAAGCTTTTGCACATTTTACTACATGGGGCCTTATTCTGTTCTGTGATGAAAACTGAATCTTGACGTTTCAAATTATTTTGGTTCCTAAATGTCTTGACAGTAGGACTTTCTCATCCTAACATTACCCAGCAAGTAGGATCTCTGGACTGGTGTGTCTCACAGACCTCTGTTTCACAAAGGAGAGGATCCCAGTAATCCTCTCTGGGCTTCTTGGCATTTTTATTCTTTAAATCTAAGCTTGTACCACTTGACCTCAAGTACCTAACAGAAATCTTAGTGAAAGTCTAGGAGATGCCTTCAGGACATGAGACAGTCACTTGTGCAGCCCATATAGGTTCAGATAGACCTGAACCTTCCTCCCAGGTATTTGTCTGGTTATTTTAATTCAGTGATGGGGACTCAGTGTTCTTCCTGAGCAATCCATTCATGTGCTTCACTGTCTTGATCTTCAGAGATTTTCTTCATGTCTACCCTAAAGCTCCTTTGCTCTCATTTTAGCCATTATTTGCTTTCCCATCCCAACTGAAAACCAATAAAAGTTTAGGAGATGTCACTTGGAGATAACGTTTTCATTTTGAAAAGCTGCTGTCCTCTTTTCCCTAATGTTCTTATCCCTCCACCAAAATAACCCATTTTTCACTTTTTTTCCCCCCATAGTTCATGTTTTATGGACATGCTGCTTGTTCTTCTCAGATTTTTAGAAAAACCAGCTGGGTAAGAAAAGACAGTGTCTCTAAGGGTAATTGTGTACATCTGAATATGTGAGGAGGAGCTATATAATAAGATTTGAATATAAATTCAAGTAACAACAACCCAGATTGATGACTATGATTTCTTTTTCATTGAGGTTACTGCAAAAGAAAATACACACTAAACACTAGAAACTGATGTAATATAAATGGACCTCTATTTTCCCGTGCTGTTAATAAGCATCATCCCTTAATTGAGAAGTACTTTGACAAACAAGCAGAGGATGAATAGCTTCAGCCGTTAAATTTCTGCTTCTTTGCTACGTTGGCAGGAGAATTCCACTGTGGGTTTGAGGACGGTAATATTTGCCTTTTCACTCAAGATGACACGGATAACTTCGACTGGACAAAACAAAGCACTGCCACTAGAGACACAAAATACACCCCGAACACAGGGCCAAACGCAGATCGGACTGGCTCCAAGGAAGGTAAGCTCCAGCCGTGTGCCCAGTCCCTCAGCACTGGGACCTCTGCTTCTCCCTTGGGGTGAGGAACTTGTCCAGCACAGCAAATTCAGCCAGCTACATCATTTTTCACTCATCATACCAAGAATAAGCGTACTTCAAGGAGTTCTAAAAGAAATCGCTGGTGCTGAGGTGTGTGGGTGGTCCCGAAGCACAACCCATTAAGTGCCCTTAACCACCTTGTATTGTTTCTGTTGAGCCATTTTCAAAGCCATGGCTTTCACATTACAGTCTGGCACATCTTGAAATATTCTTCTGGTTTGTGTCATTTCAATTCTAACGTGGGCTCTCTCAGACTGTCACAATGAGGATTTGCTTGTTTTGGGGTTTTTTGGCCTCGTTTTACTTTGGGTGTTGCTAAAATGTGTAATTTCCAATCTGCTTCCCCAGTTAAGGTAGGCTGAAGGCTTTGAGCAACCTGGCCTAGTGGAAGGTGTCCCTGCTGATGGCAGGGGGGTTGGGACTGGATGAGCTTTAAGGTCCTTTCCAAACCAAACCATTCGATGATTTTATGATTCTATGATTACCAGAAGTGTGCCATCTTGACTTCAGTATACATTTGCATTTGAAAGTTCAGACATATTGTGCTGAATTTATAAAGTTCCACAGTAACTCATGCTATTTTATTGTATGCCACCCTCCTTGTGATACCAAAGGGTGGGGGGGGGAATCGTACTGCATTGTATTTGCTTGGTTGGATTAAGTAAATGCTCTCTGTTGTTGGCACAGGCTAGGATCAGAATAAATGAATATTGCCTTCTTTCATGAAAGTGAACATTCAAAATTGTGATTGACATGGGCAGTTGAAAATGTTCCCTGAAAGGTTTCCGTGAGGATATTTTCTCTCTATTTTAGAAGTCCTCCCCACTCACTGCTTATAGGAACAAATTGCAACCTTGCGACTGAAGTCTGAGCCCTGTCATAAAGATTTTTTTTCTTTTCTTGTGCATATACAATGTTACATCGATTTGAAGTTGTTTATATAAACAAGTCCTGACCTGCTAGCCCTGATTTTACTCTTGGTAGAAAACATATCTTTGAAGCAGTTGTGGAAAACACGTGGGCTTAATGCAGAAGAAATATGTCCCAGAACCCATGGTGATGTCAGATGACTGTGAAAAATGAATGAAGATGCTTGATAGTCCCCGTGTCTTCCTGCATGTGTATGTGTTGGATTTTGAAGACCACAACTTAATGTTTTCCATTTGGGCTTCCCTTAGGTTTCTACATGTACATTGAGACGTCTCGCCCCAGGCTGGAAGGAGAAAAAGCCCGGCTCGTCAGTCCTGTTTTCAGCGTTGCTCCAAAAAACCCTTACGGAGCTACGAACACAGCCTATTGTTTCAGCTTCTACTATCACATGTATGGACAGCACATAGGTGAGAGAAAGCCAATGGCCTTGGGGGTTTTTTTGTTTCTTTTGGGAGAAATACCAGGAGAAATGTCCACTTGTATGAAAGAAAAGCACAGGAGGACTGTCAACACCCGCAAGGACCAGTTGCAATCAAAACTGGCAAGAGAGGTGCCTGATAGTGTCCTAATTGCTGCAGAACTGTGTTTTCCACTAATCAGCATCCTAGCAGGAGCCCCTCTGACAGCTGGGAAGTGTTTTGTGCATGCGTGAGGTTTTGAGTTTGGGAACTTCAGAGTGTGGAAATAGAAAAGGTGAAACTAAAAGAGGAGAGATTTAGATTAGATATAAAGAAGAATTTTTTTTTTTATAATGAGGGTAGTGAAACACCGGCACATGGTGCCCAGAGAGGTGGTAGAAGACCCATCCCTGGAACATTCAAGGTCAGGTTGGACGGGGCTCTGAGCAACCTGATCTAGTTGAAGATCTAGATTCAGCCTTCCAGTACCTGAAGGGGCTCCAGGAAGGGTGGGGAGGGACTTTGGCCAAGGGCAGGGAGTGAGAGAACAAGGGGTGATGGCTTGAAAGTGTCAGAGGGGAGATGGAGATGAGATGTGAGGAAGAAATTCTTTGTTGTGAGGGTGGTGAGACAGTGTCCCAGGTTGGCCAGAGAAGCTGTGGCTGCTCCTTCCTGGAAGTGTTCTCGGCCAGGTTGGATGAGGCTTTGAGCAACCTGGTCTAGTGGAAGGTGTCCCTGCTGCTGGCAGGGGGGGTTGGAACTGGATGAGCTTTGAGGTCCCTTCCATCCTAAACTATTCCATGATTCTACGATATTTGCAAGGACTTTCTGTGATACTACCAGAGTGTTTTGAGTTGCTCCTGACTGGATTCGGGGTCAGTGAGCAGCAGCACTCTCACGTGCTGGCAGCTGGAGTGGCACAGCCTGTATGTGACGTAGCAGCACACAGTTCATGCGTAAAAGTCATGAACAATTCACTCACAGGCTGTGGGAGTGTATATTTTCAAGGTGTATCTCTAAGTCTATTTTTAGCAATAGCTCTTTCAACATATACATTTAATTTCTTTGCGTAGTATGAAAAAAAAAAGTGTGGGAAAAGATAAAAGCATAAGTGATAGACACACACAATTGTTCTAAATCCTGTAAATCCCTGTGGTGTGCTCCGTGCTTACCAGTGTGTCAAGAGGCTTTCCATTGCCAAGCTGACCTGAATTGATGTGTTTTTATATACATTTCAAGGGCAAGCACATCCTCACAATGCATTCTGGTGGTTGCTTCGTTCAACCTTTGCCTGCCTCCAAGCAGAGTTCAGATTTTGAAGAGAGCAGACAAGTCTACTTAGTTTGGGGTTAGTTGTCTCTGTACTGCTGAGCACGTGAATGCAGCTCCAGGTCTAAATTCTCCTGGCTCTGGGAGTTTGGCTGTGTGTTGGAAGGAAGTGATAGAGCCATGCAATGCTTAATAAATATACATATAAATATATAAATAGTCCTACCTGGTTGTATACCAGACTATTTCTGGTAGGTGACAGTGAAGAGCAGTTACAGACATAAAGGGTCAAAAAAAAAAATATTCTGGAATACCTTAGAGTTGAGATAAAATATAAGAAAACACCCACAGAGGCTGAGGTCTGTCCACAAAACAAGGACCTCTCATTTTGTTATTTTTGGGTTGTTTGGGGTTTTTTTTTCCTGGTCTACCTTTTTATCAAGTGGCTGTGTCTTCAGCTTTTTTTTT
>NW_010294273.1:0-9749 GCF_000700745.2 Antrostomus carolinensis
AGAGGTGTTACCATCGTTACTGATGGGCTCAACCCTGGCCAGCAGCAGGTCCGTCTTGGAGCCAACTGGCATTAGCTCTGTGGGACATGGGGGAAGCTTCTGGCAGCTTCTCACAGAAGCCACCCCATGTCCTGCCACCCTGCTACCAAAACCTGGCCACACAAACCCAACACAGTCAGTACATGGGAATCCCAGCTTCCATTGTGAAAGACAGAAATCTTGGCTTTGAAAGATGTGATTATACAACAGGACTTACACCATCTCAAAGAAGCAAGCTCAAGCCCATCTACAAACCTGGTTTTAAAAGTCTTCCTATGTTAAGGAGTCCAGTAAGTAATTTTTAAGTGGGTCAAGAAAGCTGAAGACTGTCTCAATTGTTTCTTTTGGAAAAGCCTATTACACACATACACATCCCTACTTCCAGTTCCAGTCCACCTCTATTGCTTTTGGGGGACAAGGGGAAGAAGGAGCTATCTAAAGGTCTTTTGCACTGTAGATCAAAAAATGCTACTATTTTCATATGGAAAGTAGAAATTTAGTACAAACTGCCACCTCAGAGTAGGACATGGGTATGTGTCCACCACTGACTTCCTCATGATGAGGCCCATCCCTTCAATATGGACAACGGAATCTTATTATTTTAGGGATGATTTCTCTGAACTACCTTGGTGGTCAGCTCCTGCTAGGGCTACTTTCCAGTAGAGTAGACACAACAGTTGTGAAACAGCCTGCAGGGAAGTTATCTGTCACAGCAAGTCTTTGGAAGAGAAGCAAGTGTGAGATACATATGTCTGAAGCTGCCGGGGGATGGGGAGATGGACCTCTGAGGCCCCTTCCAAGGCCTACATGCAGGAGGTAAACCTATCCCGAGAACATGCACTCTGCCAAAGCCATAACTGGGACCATTCCCAGGAACTTGGGTCACTGGTTTTGAATGGAATGGGAGCTCCAGCCATCCATATTGCACCAGGCTTGCTCCTTCTTTCACTACTAGCAGGTGACTTAAGGAACTGAAGACCCCTGAGCCACCTACGTATGTTTGCAGTCAGGCCTCCTCTCAAAAGACTACAGTGGCAAATGCCAGGATATACCTGAAAAGTTATAAAAATAACTACATTCAGCAAAGAGATCATAAAGAGATCATAAAAACGAGAGCAGGGATGGCCAGTGGGTTTATTATGTCTCAGGAAAATGAAGCAACCCCCTTCCCTTTATTTTCTTGCTAGTAAATGGAGTGTCACAACCAAAGCCATAAATCATTTATCTGCAAATGCCTCCAGTGTCAGAGAATGCTGCTGGGACTCCTCACTTGCTGTGTGCTGGCTCTGGGACATACAAATGTGTCTTGTAAATCCTGCCCCATCAAAAAGCTTCCCGGCACCAGCGGGTAATGCCAATCTGCTGCGGAGTAGGATGCAGCAAACATTTTCTGCTGCATACGAAGGAATAACTTCTAATTCCAACTCCGTGGCTTCTGCTGGCTGCCAAGGACAAGCAGGTAACAAGTTACAACGAAAGTACAATGTGACTCCATCAGTCCAGAGACAGAGCCTGCGTGGCTCCTTCTCCAAGCAGATGAACACTTCACAGAAAACTGCTGCCAGTGGAAGCAGCGTGAAGCATTGACTTCAGGGAATATTGACTACAGCAAATCCATTCATTGTCACTTTGGAGTTCAGAGCATGAAAAAAGAAGGAAAGCCATCTTTTGGCTGAGGAACAGCAGGGAAGTTCCAATTAATTCTTCTGTAGACAGTTTTCATTTTCCTTTGTGCAGAAGGGGCATCGGGAGCAAAATGCACCTGCAAGTTATTACGTGCTGTAAGTAACAGAAAACTGTCGGGGAAACCCTCAAACATTAGTATTTTTCCTCTCAAATTGTTTTAAGAGCTGAAGAGTTTTGGGGAATGGAGGACCTGTAGATTCCCTATCTTCTCAACCTCTGCTTTCCACAAGGCAGCATGCCTGGGCTTGCACAGCATGCAGCAACGTTATCCTCAGGCCAACAAAAGAGGGCTAGGTTGCACAGGCTGCCCCGTCCCATGCTTGCTTTGGTTTTGCCCCATTTTCTTTTAAAGATGGTTCTTAGGAAAACGTCATCTCTCCCTCATTAACCCTTTCCTGTTTCTTCTCAACAATTAACAGTCCAACAGTGGATCAATTTAACCTTCCTTCCTTGGAAATCATTTGACCTGTCCGGCAAAGTTTGTTTTGCATAAAACAGTTTCAGTCATACAGCCACTTGTAACCCCCTCGTGCTTGTGTTGCTAATAAAGGTTTCTATTTGGCATGGACAGTCAGCATTGAGTTGTTCTGTTATGAGCGTAGACAATCCTGTTTTCCTGCTAGTTCTCAAGAAGGAATTGCAATACAGCAGCACTGCAATAGCCTCCTGTAAGACCCAGATGAGCTCAGCCTGACCCAACTCTCAGACAAACAAAATGCTCCAGGCAATTGCTGCAGGAACCTCTGGTGTCCCAGCAGTGGATCGAGAGAGAGACAGAGGGAGACAGAGAGAGAACTTTTGTGGAGAACACTTGCCCCACCAAAGTCAAACAAAGTCAAGTAGAGCCATGGTAGGCACAAATTTGTGGTAGGACTCCATCTGCTTTTGTCAGAGCACATACAGCAAGTGTGCATGGGGGAAGGGGAGAGAAGGACAAGAAAATACACAACCTTAAGTTGAGGAAGAACAGCATATGCCAAGACAGTCCCTTGTCAGGGACACTGCTCCAGTGTCATTTCTGTTGTATGCTTCTGGGAACTGCTCTGCAGAGTCCCACTCCGCTGTGGGACCTCTTCATATCAGTTCCACTGATTCTGAAGTGCAAGATTAAAATTGGGTAGCAACAGGGCTGGGTGGAAAGTATCCCAGAATACAGAGAAACCAAACTGTTCACCCCACTGGTAGGGACATCTATTTCTCCCCAATCCAGCTGGGCTCCAAGGGGAGGAGGTAAGAGTAGCAACTGCTACTACTTCACCTGAAAGGAGAGAAGGGAGAATCCTTACTTGTTCTGGTGATCAGAAAGAGCAGCTTTAGATTTTGGGAAACAGAAATCTCAAAGCAGCAAGAAACCAATCTACTGTGATGTAGTTCACAGCCCCAACAATACTCATCCTCATGAGGAAAGGACTATGAGACTGATGAGAGCCCAAGGGCTCACACGGACTCATTTCCCAGAAGTGGTGGTGATGGCCCACTGGGATGGGTGGCTGTACATCTCGGCATCATGAGAGATGACAATTTCTTGAGGTTACAGTCCACAGCTGACAAGCTTCAAGACAACTCCTTGCTTTAGCCCATCAGTAGATGGTCCCCTACACTATCAGCTCTCCATAACTGACAAACTCAAGCCCTGCTGCTCTGAACATCACTGTTACTACAGCACTAGAATGACTTGACAGCTCTGCCTGAAGGGTTCAGTTGTACCCAGGTGTTTAGTACAATAGGAGAACATTTAAAAATGCTTCTCAGTGAGGTCATTAAAATGGAGAGAAACTTCCACTGCAGTTACAGAGTCAGAAGATAGAGTGGTTAGAGAAGCAAGAAGAGTGCTAGCTGGTACAGAGCAGGTAATACCATTTCATTGCTCCATGCTTCAACTTTCACAGCTATCAAACACAAAGGACAGCTTATATAAATCTACAGACGGAAATTCAAAGAAAAGCTGGGGCTTATTACATCCTGCCCTACCACACAGGGCGACTTCAATGACAGTCCTTTTGACCCAAAGGCAGGACACTCCTTTCCTCTATACAAATTTCTTTCCCCAGATAGGGCTGCCCTCAGATGTTTTGCAGAGTATAGCACAGCAGGTTTTCAACAGCCTGCAGGATCTTTAAATGTTACCATTTGCTGAAGAGAGGTCACTTCATTCTATTTTCTCTGACTCAGACGCAACTCTCTCAGGCTGCCATCGCAGTGAAAGGACAGCTCCATACATTATGCATGACCAATAAAACATCACACAATCAAGAGAAGATAATAGATGCAAACCAGCAGGTGAGCCTGCTGCTCCTATCCTAATAAGCTGAGTTAGGCAAGGGGCAAGCTGAGACATGGAAAACCAGAAAACCAGCAGCATGTGGAAAGGTTCCTGCCTTGGCCTTTGCATATGAGCAGCCTGGCTGAGCAATGGCCTTTTCCAGACTCCTCATACCAGCAAGTGGAACGTCACCTCCAGTCCACCTCTTTCAGTTGTGCAGGACTCAAAATAGCACAGCAGTCTCCACAGCAAGAGGGAAGGGTGGCATTTCTACTGCTTATTATGGAATGGCCGCGCTCTCACAGCACCACAGGTCCATGGTTAAGAGATTCCTCTTACTGCCCAGTTCACAGTTGCTTTGCTAAGTCACACCCATCTCAGTGATCAACCTGCCCAAGAAGATGGAGACAAGCAACACCTCTCGAGTTCACTGCAGCTGTTAACCTCTCGACACCTTATTAGTGCAAGTTGTGGTTCTTCTCATGCATCTATGCAGCTCCTCAGAACAGGAAGTGCTTTGTGAGAAACTGCCTGGTTGAAGAGCAGCAGCAGAACAAAGGCAAACAATGCCTGAGCCTACTTTAAAAACATACCTAAATGGGAGAGAAGGCCCTTGCCTGCTCCCTAACTCAGTTCCTCCATCTGTAGTTCCACCACTCTGATCCTGCTGAGAACTCAAAGTAATCACTAGAGCAATTGTAAGAGCAGCCCAAAATAGAGACTGAGCTCAGCTATTCTCGCCATCTATGTCCTCAATGCTCCTTCACAGTCACCTATAAAACACTCTGTCTAGCACAGAGCACAGAAACTGGCAGCGGAAGGCCAATAAGCAAGACCCTGGACTCTTGCTGTTCTGGTAGCTTCCTCAACTAAAAGCATATCAACCCACCACCCTCCCTCAAGCCTACAGCCAAGCACATCCCTCCACAGAATGCAGCCTGGACACACTTTGCTGTCTGGAAGCTTTGACTGAGATGGGAAAAGCACAGTCTCATCTTCATTAGATGCCCAGTTCCAGTTGGAGAAGAGTTTATGCCAGTATTAAAGATGTCAGCTTCTATGTGACTTGTTATAAGGAATCCTGGATGACAGAGGAGTCCGCTCCAGCAGGGTCCTGACATGGTGAGGGGCTGCTCTGCTGCTGTTTCTCAGGAAAATACAGTGTTTTGTGAATCAGATCTTTGACAGCAGAAACGTTGTCCCTTTCTACAGAAAAGAGAGAAAGAGAGTTGTTAGGGATTCTCAACAGGCAGTAAGAAAACCCCTCTTCCTCATGAAGTATCTGGAACTCTACTTCCCAGCATGTCACCTGCCAGCAGCCCTTCCTCTCTTTTTCCCTGTATATCCTTCACCCTTTCTGCACTCACCCACACCCAGCTGCTGCAGGAGACTTCCAAACTCGGGGTCACAATCCAGGATTTTCAACAGGTTGGTGGACTCCATTCTTTCCAGCTGCACATCCCAGTAGATGTAGATCTTCTGATTGAAGCTGACATAAACCAGGCAAGGGCTGTTGCTTCCTCCTTTGCATGCATACAGGCCTGCAGAAAACAAAAGTGTGGAGATCTGACTACTTCCAAAAGGTCAGAGAAAACAAATAGGTAACTTCTTATGATGAGGTACCAAAGCTGTTAGCAGAAAGCAGTGAGCACCTGGGGAGATGGGCACTGACATAGACTTGGGTACATGAAGTCCCTCTGAGAAAATCCAAGAAAGTGTCTCTAAACTGTTATTAATGTATGGAGCTTGGGGATTTGCAAGCTGCTTCTTGCAGCAGAGGGGACTGAGCAAAGCCAAGGCTCAGGCTGGTTCCACGGGGCTCCTTATCTCCACTTGAGAATACCTTACAAATCTGCAAATTAAAAAAAGCAGTAGGGAAGACAAAAGACTACTGTAGCACTCCCAAAAAGGACAGAAAAAAATACCCCCAAACCATCACAGACAAACCTCAGCATCACCTCCTCTCACCCCTATGTTTCCCAGATACCACCAGAAGAAAGACGAGCTGGGACACAAGGAAATGATTCCCCACTGCAGACGGACAAGGGATTCCAGGTCTCCCAGAAGGGAGTTGTAGCTTGGAGAGAGAAATGCCACAAGGGCTGGCTTTGCAGCCAAGCTCCACACCTGCACAGAACGCACTGACATTCTCATCTGCTTGAAATCTGGCAACAGTCCGATTGTGGTCGATGATGTACGTCTGACCATCCCACGCACAGGCAACCACCTCCTCATGCCCATTGCCCTGCAGGAACCATAATATCCCGTATTAGCACAGACATCAACTATTCTCAGAAGCAGTCAAGAATCTTTCCTGCTTGTTCAGAGACAGAACATGAACATCTGAACAAGATGTCATTTTTGAACATCTTTTTGCAGATGTTTTGCACTTGTCCAGTCTTTTTGCATCTCTTTTCTCTATCGGAATCTTTATGCATCGTAAGAGCTCGTAGACAATCAGGGTATCAGCAGGGTGCAAAGCCATCCAACTTTGCAATAAGAGCAGCTGGGAGGTGAAAGAGTTTATAGCAGGATGCTGGGCTCACTAGGTCAAACAAGGAGACAGAGCTCAACCCCTTGCAGGTGGACAGCCTGACATGAGTGCAGAATGCACTGGCGCACTCAGAGCACTCTGTGTGTCACCCTGAAATAATCCTACCCTATTCCAGCTGAGTCATACTCCCTCTGCCCTTCCTAAATTCGTATACACAAAGCCACGTTGAGTTTTTTACCTCATTCCTCCCAGCCCTATTCACAGACACTCACAGTAACATCCAGTTTTTCCAGAGCAAACAGCTGGTGATCAACCTGCACAGACCAGAGCAGCTTGTCTGCTCCCTCCATGAGTTTCAACGTCCCTGAAGGAAAAAAAAAAACAAAACCAAAAAAGATTGTCTTGAAAATATTAAAAGGCAGCAAGATGTTTGCTAACACTGGGCCCCGCACATTACTTCAACATTTAGGGTCTGCAGGCAGAGGGCTGGGGCCACGTACAGGCTGTGGTAGATAATAGATAAGAGTGTCTCAGTTCTGGGAAGGACAGCAGACCATTATCTTGTCATCAGAAAGTGGAAACACAGAGGAAAAATGGCAGCAGTCCTACTAATTGGATCGTGCTCTAAGACAAGAAGAATGCTGCCCAAAGCAGGCTCCCAAAGTACAGAACATCTCACATAAGACAGTGAGTAAACTAGAAGCCTCTTACCATGTTCCACAGATCATCTGATCTCAGGACAGCACGTTGACAGGTGTCACAGAATCGCAGTGGTTGGAAAAGACCTTCAAGATCACCGAGTTCGACCATAAACCCAACACTGACAATTCCACCTCTAACCCATGTCCCTGAGCACCTCGTCTACTCATCTTTTAAATACCAACCAGGGAAGGTGACTCCACCACCTCCCTGGGCAGCCTGTTCTAATGCATGAGAACCCTTTCAGTGAAGGAGTTTGTCCTCAGATCCAATCTGAACCTCCCCTGGTGCAACTTCAGGCCATTTCCTCTGGTCCTGTCACTTGGTCCTTGGTTGAACAGACCCACCCCCACCTCTCTACACCCTCCTCCAAGGGACTTGGACAGAGCCACAAGGTCTCCCCTCAGCCTCCTTTTCTCCAGGCTCAACAACCCCAGTTCCCTCAGCCGGGAACTCAGCACACTTGTGCTCCAGACCCTCCCCCAGCTCCGCTGCCCTTCTCTGGACACACTCCAGCACCTCCATGTCCTTCCATGAGAGAGCAGAACATAAACATGAATCTGTCCTCACTGTGCCCTCCAGCCTCAGCAAGGCTCATGAATGAGCCATAGTGAGGTAGGAAGCTTTGCACGATGCAGAACCTTCACAGCTAAGGCACAAAGAATAATCAGAAATTCCCTAGCAGGACATCATTGGGCAGGTGGACATCTGGCCCAAACACGCCAGGCTGCCGATCTGGGAAGACAGAAGCACATTGTCCTGGTTTTGCTAGGATAGAGTTAATTTTCTTAGTAGTTAGAATAGCTGTGTTTTAGTTTCAGTGTAGGATTTGTTATGAGAAGAATTTTGTCTCTGCACTGCTGGTTTTTGGACAGAAACTCTGCATTGAGCTCATTAGATACAGTCCCATTGCAGCCTGTCCTATCACTTCTCAGTCAGGGGCACAGTAGAAGAACCTGGCTCCAGGCCTGTGTGAGGACATCTCAACCAATACTAAAGTTCCAAAATCCATTTCCTTTACTGCTTTTGGAAATAACTCAGGTCTCTTCCAGTACAAGGACACATCTCTGCTGTGATTTAGAGGCTCCTGTCTACATGAATGGCACTGTTGGACTGGCATCTCAAACAGTTGTTTGACCACTGGGTAAGCAGGGAACTTAGGAGTCAGCAGATGAAAGTTCTAGCCTCACCCTCCATCTCAAGCTTTCAGCGTGCCTTTGGGCCAATGACCCCAGCCTCTTCATTTCCTTGGCTGCTCACTGCAGCATGGCTTTAATACTTCTACCTCCCTAGGCCTTGGGACAGTACAAATCATTAATGTTTGCAAAACGCTTTGAAATCCACACTGCACCAGGGGAGAGAGAAAGGCAGATGTTGGTAACAGACAGAAAACACAACAGGTTTCCTGGAGAGAGCAGGCCTGGGCAATATCAGACCCAACTCAGTAAGGAACAGAAAGACAGGCTCAGCTTTAATATGTTTCATCATATCTTCAAAAACAGGCACATTATCACACACCCGGTTTAAGGGGGACTTGCTCACCGTGGCAAGTCTTGTCTCCTGTCTTGGCTTTCCTGCCTTCACATAAAATATGTCAGCAGAAGGAGCCTTTGCATCAAACTCTATTGCTTGACCCAGGAAGTGTTTCTGAAGCCCAGCTCCCTCTTCTTTCAAAACCAAAAGTCCTGGGATCCCGGTTTGCTGCTTTAAATTTGGGACAGGCCTTGGCTGCCCCACAGACCTTTCTGCCAGGACAGTGGTAGCACTTACCATCCAAGGTACAGAGGGCAAAGAGACCTGAGCCACTGTTCTCACTGGAGCAGCCTGTAAATGAAGAAGAGAATGACAGGAGTTGATGCCATTTTATGAGAGTCATCTCCTCCCTTTCCTGAAAAATAAGATCCATCCTGCTCCATTTTTGCCCAGCCCTGACACTTTGCTCAGCAGGTATCTGCAGATTCTTGTAACCAATCGCACTTCATGCTGCCTTTTATTCATAGGGCACTGGTATCTCAAAACCAACGGCCTTTGGTTTGTATTGATACAGGCACAGAATCCCAGACTGGTGTGGATTGGAAGGGACCTTAAAGCTCATCCAGTTCCAACCCCCCTGCCATCAGCAGGGACACCTTCCACTACACCACGTTGCTCAAAGCCTCATCCAACCTGGCCGAGAACACTTCCAGGGAGGAGCAGCCACAGCTTCTCTGGCCAACCTGGGACACTGGCTCACCACCCTCACACCAAACAATTTCTTCCTCACATCTCATCTCCATCTCCCCTCTTCCACTTTCAAGCCATCACCCCTTGTTCTGTCACTCCCTGCCCTTGGACAAAGTCCCTCCCCACCCTTCCTGGAGCCCCTTCAGGTACTGGGAGGCCACTAGAAGGTGTCCCTGGAGCCTTCTCTTCTCCAGGCTGAACAGCCCCAACTCTCTCAGCCTGTCCTCACTGCAGAGCTGCTCCAGCCCTCGCATCATCCTCGTGGCCTCCTCTGGACCCGCTCCAGCAGGTCTATGTCCTTTTGATGTTGGTGTCTCCAGAGCTGGAGGCAGCACTGCAGGTGGG
>NW_010294274.1:0-555 GCF_000700745.2 Antrostomus carolinensis
CCAGGTAGCTGGTGACAGCCTGGATGTAGACGTAGAGCTGGCCACCACTGGAGCTCTGCAGGATGGGGATCCAGACCACGCTGAGGGCCACCAGCACCACTGTCACCACCCTGTGAGCAGCAGTGATGTGGTGTGGGGTGACATTCCTGTCCCACCTGCACCTCCTCACACCCACGGCATCACCGTGGCAGTGGGGGGTCCCTGGGGCCAAGGGTTGGGTCCCAGCACTGGTGCCGAAGAGCTGCCCAGGGGATGCTGGTCGCTTGGTGACATCCCCAGGGTCATGGAGGATCCTAATCCTGCCAGTGCCGTGTGGGTGAGTGTCCCCAGGCCCCTGCCCTGCCTGGGGGGCTGCTAAGTTGGACCCCCCCATGGGGAAACACCAGGCAATGGGCACTTTTGCTATGAAAAGCCAGAGGTTGGGTGCTCTGGCCAGATTTGGGTGACGCTCTCAGCACCCACCCGTCCAGCCAAAGCACCCAGCTGAGAGGCAGGGACATGCGCTGAGCTGCCCCGTGCTCAGCTCCCCCAGGCCAGGCCGTAACAAAAGGGTGT
>NW_010294274.1:733-976 GCF_000700745.2 Antrostomus carolinensis
TTGTGGGCCAAATCTGAGCAGCACACGCCCCAAAAGCTGCCATATTTATAGCTCAGCTGGGCTTATCTACAGCTTCACAGAATGAATTACCTACATCTCCATCTGCTCAGCTCGAAAAGCAGAAGTAGGAAAAAAGGAAAGAAAAGAAGAAATAAAAAAAACCCCAAAACAATGAAACATCTCTAGATGGAGCCCCCCCCTACCCCCCCGTCCACCCAACACGCTTGAGGTGGAAAGAGGAAG
>NW_010294275.1:0-6798 GCF_000700745.2 Antrostomus carolinensis
AGGAACCGCCTGAATTGTTTGTGCCCTGCTGAAGTTAATAGAAACTGGAAAAAAAAAATGAGGTAATGTCTGAAATTCAGCAGTGATTCTTTATTGGGAGGGATGGGTAGAAGAATATGCTTATGCATCATGAAAAGTGGCATTTTTAAAAAAGAACAAAACTGAATACACTGAAGAAGAGTAAGTCTAATAAATTGCTGTCTATCAAAACTGGTTCCCTGGCCCTCAAACCAAGAGCACATTAGCACATATGTTATTATCTTCTATCTGTCAATAAAAGACATAGGATACTTGCTGAAACGTGTGATTTGCTGAATATGTATTAAGCGATCCACTTCTAAGTTTTCTAGCCATCTCATTGCTGTAGACATAGCAGTAAAGAGAAGGTCATCTCTCAGGCATGAAGTTATTGTGGTCAGTACATTGTTGCTGAAACCAACAACATATTGTCACAAGCGAAAGAACTAGCAGGTTTAGTGCAATTCCTTGTCAGCAAAGATAATTTTTTGTCTGTTTAAGATGGTGCAGCAAAATATTTACAGAACAAATGTATATCTGAATGAAGTGGTAAGAGCATTTATTTTGGTATTATACAAACCAGGTCATTAATTTACCAATCTCCATATTTTACCTTGTGATACAGATAATGCTGCGATACAGTCACAATTACCTAAAAAGAACTTTTTTTCATCATAACCTAGGTGTGGCAGCAGATAAACATTACTGCTGCTTAAAGAAGTTTTAAATAAGTAAACACTATGCTTACAACTGTTGTTTAGCTCTTATTAAGCTATTATAATGAAAACAAAGAGAAATATTTTCCCTACCTGTGATCTTTTTTCAGTTACAGACCTACTCAGATAGTAGCATGCCTATACAAATGACACATCCTTTCAATGTTGAAGAGGGAAATTTAGGTATTGCTTTTAATTTTTCTCCTCTTTTTCACTTGGAATGCAATTCTTTCTGCTCTACAAATTCAACACCATTGTGTACATAAAACACTCATACCAAACAGAGCCTGAGAAACACTTTAGATGACAATCTTAAGTGACCTGATCAACGTTAAGAAACTCTGTAGGAAACACAGGAAAATTGTGGTCAGAGCTAAGCAGCATTGAGCATCAGTTGGAGAAAGCTGAAAAAGGTCGAGATCATGAATTCTTCTTTAAATACACCTGCAGACTATTCAACTGCAGTCCAGCTGCAGGCAATCTAAATCAGTTATATTTTCCAGCAGCTTGACAGGAAATCCTCACACTTTAAATCTCTGTTTTCATTGGAAAGCAATATCCCATCTGCTCTTGAAAGTTAGGCAGCTTCTGTTGGGTAAAGTGATATGGTCTGACCTATGAGAGATGTGTAGCACTTATACTGAAAAAGTTATGTAGCCTGTACAAAGAGAGCTATTTGCTACAAAAACTACTCTTCGGGGGTTACAATAATACCCCAAATAAACCCTTAGTTAGGCTTGTACTCTGGGATTTCTAAGCACTTCCCAGTTTGCATAGCCTGGATAAACAACCTTATTATATTCAGACCTCATATCAAAGCATCTGAAGCTTTAGATGGTTCCCCCTCCTTCCCACACCCTAGTTTCTGTCCCAGAAATTAGAAGTAAGTAGTGTGGCCCTGGGAGGAAGCCCTCCATCTGGTGTGGTGGGTGGAGGAGCTATCCTGCCAGCATGCCCTGAGAGCTCTGAGCAACACAACTATTGGGCAGCAAAGCTCTTTGGTACTCCATGTGTGACCATGAAACAGGCATGCTGGGTGCCAAATGCAGTGAGGAAGCTGCTAGACTGAAAATTTCAACTTTTTAGGTAAAGGGTCATTTCTCTGTTAAGTAATTCTATTGGCTGAATAATAGTACATGACTCAATGGGCTTTTTCCTTTTGTTCTTTCTCAATTTCATTAGTTATCACGCTAGTTCTAAATTAATCATTTCTCCCTTCTGCCCTCATTTTTCCTAAAACCTTATGTTACAGAATTTCATCACCTATGAGGTATGGCTACTTGTTTCGTTTTGGCGACATTTCACTTTCCTACAGTTACAGATGTAAATACATTATTCAGGAATAATCCTCCTATGTGACTGCATTCCAGGTTGCAGTGAATTTTACTAAATAGTGGTTAACTAATAAATTATTAAGATCTTCATGCACTGAGTTTGCCTCAAAGCAAAATGGTTATTTATGGCTCAAGTTTAGCAAAGAAAACAATAAACAAAGTACGAAGTACAAAACCTGACAAAACTTTTTTTTTTTTCAACAATCAATTTTGAAAGGATTTAGCTAAACTGCTGCAAGCTGTGTGCTTGCTATTAAATCAAACTGACTGTATCTTGTCAGTGTAAGATAATTTAAGAGGAAACTGAGAAAAATCTCTAAGTCTGTGTTATTGATCATCTTGTATACAAATATAGGTAGACCTTTGACATTTTATATGTTGACTCTCATTAGGTTTATCTGTGGATGCTATCCTATCATGCATATAAATACAAAGACCTAAATGTGATCATCACCTTAGTTTAAATCAAATATTATGAAAGGCAGGCTGTGTTCAATGACAGGACTGTAGATGGGGAGACTTAGGCAACCTGTCTGTCCACTCATGGTTGTTGTTTGTCCTTTTACTCTGTGTAGAAGGTTAAGTCCTTCATCTTTCTAAATGTGTATATAGTGATCACACAATAGGCCTTAATGGCACTAGAACTTTGTATACATAGTACCCCAGTTTTATTAACAGGAGTTTAGTACTTGTTGCACCTTGGTATCACACAGAACACAGTATTTTACTTTCATAATTTGATTAGTTGCATTCTGGCTTTAAATTAATCAATTCTCCCCACTGCCTTGATAAAAATATATGTTGCAGAATTCATCACATTTAAGGTATGACTGCCTATTTCAGCCATGTCACTCTTAAAATAAGATCGAGAATTAATTAAGGTCTGTTCCATCTTTTTAATATAATTTCCTGATTCTTCTAATAACTGTTCTTCTACCATGACCATGACTTCATACTTAATATACAAAAGCAATGAAAACAATTTTAAGTCTTTGCTACTTACTGTATCTGTAATGTAAAAACTCTACCCCTATGATGCAGTTATTAAGACTTAAATTCAGTGTGTAAGCATTCTTACACCTTTTGTAAGAACGTTGCAAACATCTATGTTCCAACAAGAACATCTCATCCATTTTCAAGATTTGCATCTATGTGTTTACATGAGTGAGGGAAGAGGAAGAAATTAATCTACCAACAACAAAACCTCTTATGCTTCGATCCAGAAAGGTCTTGTATCTGTGCTTCAGTTTATAAACTGAATAATCCCACTTGCTATTTATCCTGTCTATGTACATAATTTTTCCCTGGATAGACACCTTAGTTTCCTGATATTGAAATGATACCTACATAAATGCATCTGATTGAAGAATTACAAAGATAGCTTGAAATTTCACTCGCTCTTTATTGAACCTTGACTTTGCATTAACCTAGGTCTCTTTCTTACTCTGCCTTTGTCACAATTTTAATACATATTGTATTTCTGTTATTGAAGCATTGCAGAGAACAATGACATTGCAGTTGGCTACCTTATTATTTGAGGGACCCAGAAATAATGGTATGAAGAAAAAAAAAAAAATTGGTATTGCAATATTGCATAGTCAGTTTCTGGAGTTTTTTTGCACATCCTCCTCCATCTTCTCAAAATGTCTAAAACTATTTTGCTAAAATAAATCTCTACCTTGGAAAACAGTTTATTGTTACTAAAATGCAATGCGAAATTTCCTCTGAGACAGAATTAATTTTCTTCAATTAGTGGAGCTGATAAGTGTTAACCTTCGTAGTGAAAGGAAATAAAATCATGTGGAAAAAAAATCTGTAATTGTTCTCTACGGATGGTAGATTTTCCTTTTACAGATTATGAAAATGAAATAGTAAATTTACATTTTAGTATGCACCTTTTAAAGCTTTATTATCAAACAATATGAAGAAATAAGTGTTAACTATGAGGTTTGTGTTATACAAGTGTTTTTAATTTTTTATTCAAACTACATTGTCTTTATGAAGTAACTAGAATTTATGGCTTAGATATTCAGGGTGCCAAAATGAGACATTAATTTGCTCAGCATAGTTTACTCCTGAGGTAGAAGTGGGGAGATATTGTTGCTACCAGTTTTTAATATGAATTAAATAGACCAGGATCCCACTAAAGTAAAAGCTAGCAAAAATATCTGGGATAAAGAAATCTTTACAAGGAGATAATCACATGGATTTGCTACCATCCAATAACATCAGCGGGTTCACCATTAGTAGTTTTATGTTGTTTAAGATATTTATATAAAATATGTTGTGTACATTTTAAAACTACACATGTGGAGCGAAATTCTGAATAAGTAGAAGTAATATATAACTACAATCACCATGTGTGACCTCACACACCATTGTTTGAACACTTTTGAGGCTTTGCTAGAGCATTGCCTCTATTACAGCTGTGTGAAAATTATTCCACTTCACCTGATTATATCAGAAGTTTTAGCACTGTTTTGTTATGCCTGTCTGAAGAAAAATAACATAATCAGTTACAGCTGATTTCCTTTCTTCCAGTATTCTACCATTCTCTGTGGTAAATGACCTCAAATAACTATAAGACTACTTCCTATAACAAGCAGATGTATATATCATTTTTTTTTCATCATAGATATACACCTTTTCCTTTGGAAACATATATGACCATCCCTATCATTTTGCTATTATTTTGTCTTGTCTGCCTCTTCAGTGGTTTTGTAGGTCTCCAGTGTCTGTTATTTTTTTTAATACACAAAAATTCCTTTGCGGAACTTTTTTTGTTTTTTTTTTTTTTTTCTACTGAAAGAAATGTTCACAAATAATAACTAAACCTAATTGGAATCATTCTGCGTTTTCACAGAATATACTTCTGTGTACTTTACCTGTACTACTTTATTTTTAAATAAAGTGTTGATTTGGAAAGAATGATTATGTGTAAAAACATTTATTTCCCTGTCAACGATTCAAAGTCATCCAGACTAAATCAAGTTCTGTCTTACATGTTAATTTTTACATTGAACATATCATAGCTAGAAAAATATACCCAATAACAATCACCCAGCAAGCTAGAAGATCTTCCAGAAGAAACTCTCAGATGGAGTAAAAATAAAAATTAAGAAAAACCCCTTTTCCAGATTGTCTTAAACACCTCCACCTGAGAGTCTAAATTTTCTGTGTCAGCAATACAGAATTACCTATTTGATTTGGCCTGTGCTTTTTATGTAAGCAACATGTCTGCATAGCTTTCTCAATGTTTGTTTACAGTTGAAACCATTATAAAGCATTTCCATCTCTCTTCTTATTTTAAATTACCTTTATGTGTCCTTTTTGTGAGTACAGTTTTCTGTAATAATTACAGAATTGTCATCCTTAAAGGAAATCCCACCTAATACTGAGTTCTCCCTTAAGTTCCTTGCAGAAGTAGAAACACAACCATCATTTGCCTACAGACTTAATCACTTTTTTCAGGGTCTTGGATTAAAAACATACCTCTCCTGCACTTATGTAGTGTGTACTACACTTAACTACCAAATAAATTTTCAAGGTCAATCTCTACCTGCATCAAATGAAAGAAATCCCACGTAAAGTGCTAAATAACCTGCAAGTATCATAGAGCTGCCTCTGATTAACTTCCTCATAATAATATGCATTGCTGGCAGACATACTGTAAAAGGTGTCCTGATTTCCTACAGTTATCCTCTTTACTTAGAAAAAAAAATTCAGATCCTATGAAGCTTTGAATTGCTCTGGTCTTTCACTTCAATATTTTCTTACCTTATTTTTACTATCTGTGGTTTTCAACCATCTCTCCACGTTAAGTAGTTACAAAGGATTGCTTTCATTCCCTTCGTGAATATGATTAGCTCCCCATAGGACCATGAAGTTCAGTGCGCTGCCCAGACTCTGGTGGGGAAACTCCTTCACCACTGGAAACATCCACACCACCACGCGCACACAGGACAGTGATACCTTCTCTTCCATCTTCTTTCCTCCTAACCATCTACTCCAAACTCAGCAGATATGAGACCATATCAGTAGCAACCATGGTTCTGTATCAAATAATTTGGTGCAGTTGTACGAATTCTTTCCTTAACGATCCATTCTCAACTTCCATGTAAACATAAGGGAAAAGTTTTTCACTGTGGGAGTGACAGGACACTGGAACAGGCTGCTCAGAGAGGTTGTGGAGTCTCTTCTGGAGACATTCAAAACTAGCCTGGATGCGTTCCTGTGTGACCTATTGTAGATGTTCCTGCTCTGGCTGGCGGGGGGGACTAGATGGTCTTTCGAGGTCCCTTCCAATCCCTAATATTCTGTTATTCTGTGAAATGGACTTAAATGTGACACATAGAATAAATATATAATGTGGATTGTATTACCTTGAGTGTAGTGCTACTGGAGAAGAGGATAAAGTCTGTTCATCATGTGTGTATGTATCCGTGTGTGGCGGATGAAATGACCAACACCGAGATGTGTTCAGGCATCAGGCATCAACACTTTATTGAAACTTTGCACTGCTTATATATCCTTTTTTCCTCCTCCATGCCCCAAGCATGCGTAATTCTTTCACTTTTGATTCGTTACCCTTTATCAGCACACATGGTGAGCACGCACCTAAACAATTGACATGATTGGATAATTCCACCTGTTCACGAGCCATTCTTTTACTTCTGATTGGTTACTAATTACACCACACAATCATCCCTTGTCTTGTCTCATACACATTC
>NW_010294276.1:0-6209 GCF_000700745.2 Antrostomus carolinensis
GGTGAAAGGGAGAATAATGGGGAGGGAAAAGTGTTGCAGGTGTCCCACTGGATGGCTTTCATCCTGCCTCTCATCCCTTCAGGGTTTTAAAGGGCTGTTTCCTACTCACCCTTTTCTGGCATCTAAACCAAGAAGTATCTAGAGCAGCAAACCTGTCTGCCTGCACGGCTCAGAGGAGTGCCATGCCCATGACAATGGTGTCCCACACCACAGCACAGGGCTCTTTCTGATGGAAGAGTCCTCCACCTCCTCTCACAGTGACTCCAAACACAGCAGCCTCCCAAGTAACTAACTCAAATCACAAGCTCTGCAGTTCAGACACTGAAACAGGACAAGGACACATCATACACGAATCCCCAGGAGGTAGGTCCTTTGTGCATCTGTACTTCAGGAGCCACTTTCTCCCAGTCTAACAATAGACACAGCACCATCATCCTGCAGGCATCTCACTCCACTTCCACATCTCCACCATACTCACATGCCTCAGGGACAACAGCTACAAGACTCCACCAACCTGAAAGCTCTTTATTTCCCAGCAGTCTGTATATGAACCCTCCCCTGGCCCTCAGGTCCTGCCCTCCTTCATTGCTATCACCTGTGAAACATCTGAGATGTGCCTGCCCTCGAAAATGAAGACTAATGACTTAATGATTCATCTATCCTTCAGTCTCCTTAGGAGTTTCCCTCTCCCTGTACTGACAGGCTGGGCAGCTCTTCCCTGTTCTCATGGACCTAGAAGAGACTTTCTGGTTGCTTTGGGTGCCTAATGCCAGTCTCATATGGTCCCTCCAAGCTGTATTCTGGGCTTGTCCATAACTCGTGACCAAATTTCTCTTTCCTGGGTGCCTCTTTGTAAATGACTGTGCAAAGCACACCCTCCTACCTTCCTGTTCAGCCCCACCAAAGGTAGTAGAACCACTGACACCCTTCATTTAGGGGATCAACCCCATAGCAGAGAGCAGATTCCCCTTTCACAAAGGGATTTGGCCCTTCTGATCCCAGAAAGTCCTCAGTGGCCAGACTTTTACTTTCCAGATTCCTTATAGTGCCAGTACAGATAAAAGATAACAGTGTGCAATGAAGCTACCCGAGAAGGACCATAGGTTGCAGGTGGAAATAAGCACCTACAGAAGTCTGCAAGCACTGAGCCATGTCAGCTCCCAGTGTCTTCCCCCAGCCAGACCCACATTATCAGCCCCATGGTGGGCCACCCAAGCTCTGCCCCATCAATCCGCACCCCTTGCATGGAGACCAGCCCATGGCACAGCCATGGCATCATGGGGGTCCTGGGCAGGAGCTGCTCCATCTGCACAGACCCCCCCAAACATCAGCTCTTCATCCTCTTTATTTCCAAGCAGACATTTAGGTTCAAGCTTTCCTCACACCTCACAAGGTTTCCCTCCCATCCACAGCACAGAGCAACCCACCCAGGCTGCTGTGTAGAAGCTTCACTTGGGTTTTGTCCATGCCAAAGGTCTCTGGGGGGTCCCATCTATTACACTCCTATCAGGACCCCTCTTTGTTTCATTTCTTTAACTAATCTTCCTTGTGCATCTTGTTGGAAAGAGCCCAGAGATAATAACAGCAGATATGCGTTGACCTGTGGGATTCTTGGAGTGATCAAACTGTCAGATCACGGAATAAATCTTTCTCATGGTCTGAGGATTAAATCAGAGAGTGTTAGCTGCCGCTGCTTCTTATTTATTTCTGTGCTCTTAAATTGCATTTCTGTTCCCCCCATGAAGAGCACTTGCTGCCTACAGCCGTAAATTACCCCAAGCTTTTCTGGGAAGTTTAGACAGTGAGTTTTTTAACCTTGCAAACAACTCTTGTTTCTCTTAATGGTCTCCAAAAGCTTTTAGGAAAGAGAAAGCAAAAAGGGGAATGTGTTTTGATAGTAAGCACATACCTTGGCATTGCAAGACCCAGGTCTCTCAGCCTTTCCTCAGCAGAAAGATGCTCCAGTCCTCTCATCATCTTCATCACCCTCCCCTGGACTCTCTCCAGTAGGTTCCTGGTCTTTCTTGAACTGGGGAGCTCAGAACTAGACACAAGACTCCAGATGTGGCCTCACTGGGAAACAGCAGAGAGGGAAGAGAACTTGCCTCGACCTCCTGAACACACTCTTCTGAAGGAAGAGGGAAGGAAGAAGGAGATCATTGACCTTGGCCAGGAGGGCCCATTGCTGTCTCATGGTTGACTTGCCATGCACTCCCAGTCCCTCACTGCAGAGCCGTATATTGGTGTGGAGATTGGCAGACTGATGTCAAGTCCAAGCTTGGCAGATCATTAGCTCAAAAACACCTTTGCTCTAGGCTGGGGGAAGCAATCAGAGAGGAGAGCAGCTCATTGCACGGTGCTGCTCACTCCTGTGACACCAGCTCTTCTCTCCTTCCCCCTCGGCAATTTTCACCGGAGGAAACTTTGTTTGCATGAGAAGCAGCATTTCTCATGTCCCCTCCAATGTTGTCTGCACCGTCCGGTGGTGCTCAGGGCCAGCTCTCCTTTCTCCCTACACCAGATGCGCTCACGGCCGGATGTGATGGTGTGAACAAGAGGAGAAAGGGAGATGGAAGGATGCAGGGACTGACACATGGATGGATGATGGTCCAGCTTTACCCAGACAAAAATTTCTTGTGACTTTCTAATCCTTCTTTGGAGCAACAACTTTCTGAATCCCATCCTAACTTTTTTAAGCCCCCTCATCCATGTGCTTGCCAGGACCTCAGTGAATTCCCAGGGCTCTGCAGAGACACCAATATCCTTGGGAACGAGTTCAGACAGCCAAACCCTTCCCATCCCCTGCATACCCACTTCCCATCCCCTTCCCATGCCTTTCCCATCCCCTTCCCATGCCCTTCCCATCCCCTTCCCATCCCCTTCCCATCTCCTTCCCACCTGCTTCCCTTCTCCTTCCCAGCCCCTTCCCACAGCCACCCTGCCACAATCTAGACACCTCACTGTAAAGCTAGTCTTGGAAAAAAAAAAATAATAATTAAAAAAAAAATAAAAAGAGGCTCTGAGACTAGTTTCCAGCCAGACATTTGTAATGAATTTTGATTTTATAAAAACAAAAACCCTGGAGATGCTGCGTCAGCGGATCATTCTCCAAACCACATTAAATGTCCCACAGAGCTGGGGGAAACCAGCTGCTCCATATTCCCTTCTTTTTTTTAAACACCATCCATTTAAGAATGGTGAAAGCTTGATCAAGAGGAATTGAAGAAGCACAAAGGTGCTTCTTTTCATGTCCCAAATTAGAAAATAAACCAGCCCTGGCACCCTGGGGGAAGCTCCAACTCCAACAGCAGCGAGAAAGTTCCAGGGGTCAGAGAGGAAGAGAAAAATCAGTGCAAGTGGCAGCTGAGCACTGTGGGGACAGTGACAGGGGGCTGGCACTGGGGGTGGGGATGTGGGTTTGGGTGGGTGATGGACAGGGAATTTCCTTGTACCTCCCACCCTGCCTTGGGGGCAGAAACATGGCTGAGCCCCCCCAGAGCTCAGCTGAGACCCCACTGATGGCAGCAAAACTCCCCAAAAGTCACCTGAGTACACAACTGCCGCGGACACCACTCCTCTGGGCTGCGTTGGTTTTTCACCAGTCACATCTAGGCTCCCAGTAAACCACTGTCCTTTGTCCCAGGGACAGTCTCATCCTGCTGCTGACCCACCTGCAGCCCCCACACATCCCTGTGAGGATGCTTCAGCCTCTCATTTTCCACAGTCCTTGGTAATTTGGGGTGTGTTCATCTCTGACTGCCCCCCCAGGGGAGGCTGAGTGCCTCCTTGTTAGAAATCTGGCAGCTTTACCAACCAGCTGAGCCCTTTTTAATGGGCAGGAAGAGCATCCCAGGCGCCCTGAGCTTTGCTAAGCACTGTGCTGTCCTTGGCCAAGAGCTCTGTCAGAGCAGGGAAGGGCAGGAGGACAGCAGGATCGTTGTCCCCAGGGTGACAGTGAACAATGGGAGATGCTCTGCCCAGTGCAGGGCACTGCCCTGAGCCCTTCTCCAGTGATGCCACACAGAGGGGAGCAACCCACTGACTCCAGCTCAGCCAAGGTCATCCCAGTTTTAGGAAGGGAGAGGTGAAGCGCTGAGAAATCTTGTCCTGAAAGTCTCCCAAAGAACTATCAACAAAACCAAGCAACCAACCCAGATCTTATCTGCTCTTGCTTTACCCAAGGGACCACCCTCCAGCCTACCAGCAAACAGGCGATCCTTCAATCCATGGGCAGAACCAATGTGGTCTCTTTGGGATTGAACTTCCTCCCATGACCATCTTCACCTCCTGGGACTGGATAGAAAAATGTCACTTGGCCATTGACCCCCAAAGTGCAGAAAGTCTGGAACATGGAGATGTAAGTCCAGCACATGGAGATATGACACCAGCAAGTGGAAATGTGACTCCAGAAACCATTAACATGGAAGGGCAGATGGAACACCTATCGTTGACCATCAGAGATGTCCTACTGACTCAAAGGGCTTCAGGCTGCTCAGGGAGAGGAGGATCAATTATCCACTGCCATTAATCTGCAGGAACATCCAAGACCACAAATAAATCACCTATAAAAACTGTTCTGCCTCTTCCAGCAGAAACACCTTCCCTGTCCTGTAAACCTCAAAGACAAGGCACTAAGAGGAAAGTTAACTGATCCATTTTCAAAACCATGTCCTGAGAAAAACAGCAAATTTTCTAGCTGGAGGAAAACATTTTTGGCAGCCTGAGCCCCTGTGAGCTGTCTGAGAGTTCACTTGAGTTGCTGAGTGTACTTACATATCTGTAACTACACACTTACTCTACAGATTTTTTTATTACTATTTTTTTTGTTAGCCTCCCTATTTGAAATTCTCCCCAAACTTCCCGAGCAGGATTTTCTCGTCCGACCATTTGTATTTTATATCCACGCTGAAATATTGCTTTAGAAATAGCAAGAGCTTGATCTTGACTCTATCCAGCAACTTCAACTTAAAGCTAAATGCATAATTTACTGCAAATTAAACTTAATGGGACTGGAATAATTATGTTGACTTTTGGAAGTACTTAAGGATAAATACATGATTAGATATTTTGCACACCGTGAGGAAATATTTATTTTAAAATACAAATTCTTCCCGTTGAGCCTTTTGATGGAACATTTAGAGGTGACACTAGCAGCATATAGATTACATACCATTAAGGCTACTTAAATAAATTACCCTGCTGCATTTGCAGCGCTGGAGAGATGGGAAGTCTCCAGCAAAATGTGGTGGCTGTGCTGCTGGTTTGCAGCAGGAGCATGAGGCTCTTCAGCTTCCCCATGCCCATGGCAGAAGAAGTGCTGTGGGCATCCCTGCAGAGCTGGGCTGTCCATGGAAACAAGGTCATCCCACAAAGGAATCCCACTCAGGGACCCTCGACACACTTCTTCCCAAAAAATGAACCAAACAACATTGGTACTCACTGCTACACTGACTGAGGAGAGGCTGAAGTCACTTGGTTTGTTCAGCCTGGAGAAGAGGAGACTGAGAGGAGATCTCATGGGGGTCTAGAATTTCCTGCCAAGGGGAAGAGGAGGGGCAGGCGCTGATCTCTTCTCTCTGGCCACCAACGAATGCCAGGAGCAGAGGAAATGGCAGGAAGATGTGGCAGGGGAGGGTGAGGTTGGCCATGAGGAAAAGGTTCTTGAGGCAGAGGGTGGTGGAGCACTGGAACAGGCTCCCCAGGGAGGTGCTGATGGCACCAAGCCTGACAAGATTGCAGCAACATTTGGCCAAGGCCCTCAGGGACATGGTGTGAATGTTGGGATTGTCCTGTGCAGGGAAAGGAGTTGGACTCCATCATCCTTGTGGGTCCTTCCAGCTCACAACATCCCATGATCCAATGATTCTATGATATTTCTCATTATAGAAGTGGCTCCATTTTAGAGCTGGTTCTTTTTTTTCTCCCACAAGTCAAAACTTTAGAGAAGTTTCACAAGGACGTACTGGCTTTGGGAAATTATCACCAGCTCTACCAAGGCACAAGTGCTGCAGATAACAGCACAAAGGTGTCGAGTTGGTGAATAATTCCCAAAGGCCAAAAGTTGGGCAAGGAACTGCACATTTGCATTAGTTATTGAAATGCAAAGTCTCCTTCTCAGCAGCTCTAGTCCACCACAGAATCACAGCATGGTGGGGTTGGAAGGGACCTCAGGAGATCATCCAGTCCAGCCCCACTGCCAAAGCAGGTTC
>NW_010294276.1:6254-11617 GCF_000700745.2 Antrostomus carolinensis
AGATTGAGACTCCACACCCTCCCTGGGCAGCCTGTCCCAGGGCTCTGGCACCCTCACAGTGAAGACGTTTTTCCTTAAGTTTGTCTGGTGGAGAGCAGCAGCCAGGCCCCAGGCACTGGTGGCTCTGCCAAGGCACTATCTCTGCAGACCAGAGAAAGAGTTTTGCTCTATCCCGTCCCCATCCCCAGGAAACCCCCCAATATGTCACTCACCAGGACATGCTGATGAACCGGAGCTGGGGCAGGAGGGACATTTCCATGACACATCTCCACGGGTTGGTGACCTGGACTCCTGGTCCTGCCGTGACTCCACAGGAGGGTGCTGGTTATCTGCTGGTGCTCCATGTTTCTTCAAGATGTTGTGAGGATGAAGCAAGGAAGGAAAGTGATACCACCCACTTCCTCAAGCTCCCAGGGTCTTAGAGAGCCACCAAACCCAACCACCACCACTCTTGTTCCCACAGAAATGGCTCTTTTATTTTTCTTACCTTAATGGGGCACAGCAGAGATGGGACAATCCATCATTCCTGGTGGGAGCAGGGCTCCAGGGAGCAGCTGCTGTTTCTCTCTTCATTATGGACCAGCTGATGGAATGATGGCTTTCATAAAACCAGGGAGAAAGGTTTTTTTCATCATTAGCAGCTGGTGACAACGAGTGCCCAATGAGCTGTGGCTGAAATACAACTCAGGAAGAGCAAACCTCCAGCTTCAGCAGGGAGGAGGGGTGACCAGACACCAAAGAAATGACAAGTGGTGCTGGATGGATGAGCCACCAAGCTGGTGGCCAGCCAGGCTGTGTGCCCCAGGACGGGGCTGTTAGCTGCAGGGGAGCTGGGGAAGCTGGACACACAGCAGTAACCTTGCAGATGGCCATTTTCCCCTTATTTTGGGAGAGACACAAATTTATCAGATGTTCTCCAGGTTGGGTTGGTTTCAAGGTTGGTCGTTTGGGTTTTTTTTTTTTTGCAGACAATCATCACCATGGATAGCAAGCAGGAAGGGAAAGGAACAAGCAGCAGTGGGACATTGCTGGTGGCTTGAGGGACCTGGCTTTTCTGGGAAGATGCTCCAGTGTGGAACCCCTCCTTGACCAAGAGCCAATGTCTCCAGACAGCCCCAAACCCAGGGAACAAGGCACAGGAGGTCACAGGGCTGCCAGGGCCAGCCCAGCTCGTGTCCCCTGGGACACTGCCACTGCTCCAGGCCACCCTGTCTTCCACAACAGCACCGCAGAGCTTGAGGACAACAAACTCAGCCCTGAGGACACCCCTGCCAAGGGCTAACCCTGCAGCCCAGAAGCAACGTGCACACCCAGAGCCCTTCCCAAGTGCCATTCGTTATTTTAATTTGCATTATCTCCCTTTTTATTATTTATTGGTAAATTGTAATTACCGCATCCTTCATGAATCTTCATTAAAGACGAAAAACAGTCCTGACAAGTCAATTAGATATTTTTTTTTTGCCTTGGTCTCCATTAAATTAAGATTCAAGTGTTACTGGAAGTGTTTAATATCACAACACATTAAAATGAAGGCTGCCTGGTCATAAATAAATCACTGAAGACAATGCAGGAGCTTCCTTCTCCAGAAGGCTTTTCCTACAATAGGATTTCATTTTCCAGTTGGGAAATGGGACTGAAAGTTTCTTCTTCCTTTGTAACACCTCTTCCAGCAATGGAAAACTTCCATCAGCCACAGCACGTGAAGTTGTGGACATCCAGGCTCCACAGGTTGGCTGGTAGGTCTTGCCTGGTCCAAGATCTCACCGTGTTGTTATGAGGAGGAAACCAACAGCAAAGCTCTGCAAGCACAAGGCAAGTCCATCTCCTCTGTGTGGTGCTGGGCAGATGCAGCTCCTCTGTTCCATGAAGGTTTTGTAGTCCTGGAATTTGGCCCTGGAAATGTGCTACCTCAAAATACCCTTGAAAAGCAAGATATGGAGATCTTCTCTACAAGCTATCTGGTGGGTACTGGGCTCCCTACATCACAGCTCCTGAACCAGAGCCAGCGAAAGAAATCCAGAGGCCATCACAAATTTGGAACATTTATTTATGCAACTGATTTTTCTTAAAAGGAAAGAAAGCCAATAATAGTAATAATTAATAATAATTAAAAAAACCAGTTCACAACAGCTGGATGTGCGTGATACAATCCACATCAGACGTGTCCCGCCTTCATCATCCATCCCTTGGTCCCACCACTCCATCCCCCTTCCATGGTGGAACCACCTCATGGTACCAGTCCCTTTGGCAGCAGCTCTTGGATGCTGCCAGTTTTCGGGGTCCCTTTTTCTGCACGTAGATAAAATCGTTCCCATGTGGTGGTTGTCTCAGGTTTTCATTTTTTTCCTCTTTTTGTGTGTGTGTGTTTTGTTTTTATTAAAAAGAAAGAAAAAAAAAGCACCACTTCAATCTGTCATACCAATAAACATCATCCATCTTAAGAACAGTATTTATATTTTTATATATATATTTCTATATATATTTCTATGTACAGGATGTCCTTCCTCATGTCATATGAGCATCTCAGTAGGAGCTGGAGCTCGGTTGATTTTTAGAGCACTTTGATTTCAAAGTCTGCCCTTCAGAAGAGATGCTCTAAAAACCCAGAGACATCCAGCAAGGAGATAGCAAAAAAAAAATATTTCACTTTTAAAACATATATACAACTCCTCCAGTCTCTGCTGTTCCATCAGGACTACATGGGGTTTCAATTTTCTATTTTTCCTTTTTTTCTTTCCTTTCTGGCAACACTTTACCTGGGAAGCCCTGAGGGATGAAGGTCCCAGCTCCCAGTAGGTCTGGGATGAAGCAGCATCATCCCTCCAGCCCCCAGGAACTGGGGCTGAACGACACGACCACCAATATCCCACCCTTGGGAATTTGAGATGTTCAGCTCAACCATTTTCATACAAAAACTAAACAACTGCTGCACGTTGGGACCTCTCTGCACCCACCACACACCACCTTCTCTGGGGCATCCTGAGACAGCGTGGAGACATCTACAGAGAGATGAGGACTGGGAAAAGGACACCCATTTCTTCCAAGTCAAGGCTTGGGATGTGAGGATTGGTGTTACCAGGTACTGGTATCACCAGATACTGGTGTCACTGGACCCTTTTGCAGGCTATGGTGGGATATGAAGAATATTTGGTCATGAGACAGGATGGGCACAGGCTGGGTTAGACAGCGGGGATGGAAATGAAGGGGAATAATGTGCTATAGCCCTTGGAAGAAGTTATTGTCAGGCCACGTGAATTATCGGTGAGCACACGGGAAAGCCAAGTGCCTGGGCAAAACCCTCTGATGTTGCCAACATCCCCATCACCAGCCCTGGGTATTTGCAAGGCAACGTGTGGGACATCCCCCAAGGTGGAGAAAGAGAGAGAACTTATCTTGTTGCTCTCCTCCAGCCTTGGAAGGTGGATGGAAATATCTCCTGGGTTTGCTCATCCAGGATGCAGCTGGTTTGTATCTCTGGCCCTTGTGCTACAGATTGATCCAGCCAAAGAGCATCATCCAAAGCTTTGAGTCATGGTGTGGATCTGAATGAAACTCCTCAGGGAGAGGGATCCACACCTCCAGGCAGGCAGGGCAGGGAAGCTTCCCCTGCCCTGGGGAGATGGGGATGAAGGGGATGAAGGATGGAAGGGGATGAAGGATGGAAGGGGATGAAGGATGGAAGAGGATGAAGGGTGAGGTTGCCCACATGCAACCTCCAGCATATGGAGGACAGTTTCTCATCTGTTCTGCTCCGTGGCCTCAAAAAATGACTGCAAAGGATTGTGCCTGGCCCTCAAGACAGAAGCAACCTCCCCTCAGTACCTCAAGTCTCCAAGGCAGACCCCAGACCTGCATCCCTCTGGTTGTACCTTCTCGAGGCCATCTGCAGGGAGATAAAACCCTGACCACAGCTTGATCACAACCAGGCTCTCCCCAGTAAGCAGAAACCCCTGTAATTATCACAGTATCAGACAGAAAAAGTGACATCTCGCACCCAACCAGAGCAGGATGAACCCAAAAAGTATCAGGCACCTTTAATCACCATCCTCAAGTGCCACCAGCGCCACGGGGACCTCCCCATGCCCAGCCCCAAAGCACTGCCACATCTCAGGGCTTCAGCACAGCTTACCCCACACCAACTTCATCACCAAAACCAACTGTCCCATTACCCTAACCCCAGTAAAAGTCGAGCAGCATCAATGGGCAACTGCCTGGGGGAGGCACCCAGGAGGCAGATGGGATGGACCCCAATGTTGAGGGTCTTGTTTCTGGGCACTGTAGGTGTCTCACATCCAGCGATTTATAAGGGAAGGGTTAAAAATGGACCCGTGGGCTGGTGCCTTTGGGTCAGCCCAGAAGGAATTAATTGCTACAGATGGAGAAGATGGTGGGGAGATGCAGGGGAACCATCACTTGAAAAGCTTTGAAAGGCACCAGGAGGGATCTGGGTCAGTCCCTGCAGAAGGACATCGCGTGCCCAGTGCCCTCCACGTCCCACCACCATCCCACGTCCCCGCTCTGTCCAGGGCTGGAGACACAAAGGGTTGCAACTCACAGAACTGAAAACAAGCGAAAAATCAAAATCATGGTGCAAAGGGGCACAGACTCAGGAGCTCCTCTCAGGGTCTTTGCTTCTGCTCAGAGCACGTCCCCATCAAGGGCAAAACCTGCCGGCAGCCGACTGGGCTCCTCAGAAGAGCAGCTTCAACTCCACACACAGTTAAAAAAAGCAACATCTCTTCTCCAAACATCCCTCCTTCCCTGGTGGGAAACAGCTTCAGCTCCTTTTGTCCACCTCCTCCCCTCCCTGGCCTCCTCTCCAGTTGCTTTAGAGATGCCCAGGCAGCGCCATGGGGCCGCATCCTGCACACACCAACCCCACAACCGTGACTCCAAGCGATGCAGGGACGGGACGAGTCACAGCTCCTGACCCGCGGCCGCTCGGACAAGCTTGGGGCAGGAAGGAAAGATGGAGAGCGGAGGGTGAAGACAGGGAGCAGCCAACACGTCCCCACGTCCTTTCATTTTTCTTGATCTGCTGGGTTTTCTCATCGGGTACTTCGCTGTTTCCCCTCCTCACCGTCAGCTCTAACGTAATGTCCGAGTGCGAAGTGCACGGTTGGCACAACCCCCGCGCAGCCCTTGCTGTTCCTCTCCTGGCCAGGTGCTATCTGGTCTCCAGTGACTCCAGATATTCCAGTGCTATGTCATAGCAGAAATGATACTGCTCCTGTTCAGAGAGAGAGAAGAGGATGTTGTGATCCCGAGTAAACTATTGCCCAAATCTATCCCTTTTCAAGGAAAAATGAGTTACAGGAGCCTTAAGGAAAAGTCAAAGAATCATAGAATGGTTTGGGTTGCAA
>NW_010294277.1:0-211 GCF_000700745.2 Antrostomus carolinensis
AAATATTTTCAAAATATTTTTAAAATCTAAAAAACGTTTAAAAAAATCTAAAAAACCCCGTTTTTAAAATCTAAAAAAAAATTAAAAAAAAAATCTAAAAAATATTTTTAAAATCTAAAAAATAAATTAAGAAAAAACCCCTAAAACCCATTAAAAAACCTGCACTAGCCTCTATTTTCTCTAACTTTACCACACATTTATCTCTTACAAA
>NW_010294277.1:338-565 GCF_000700745.2 Antrostomus carolinensis
AATTTACAAAAACAAAAAAAATCCATGTCAAATTAGGTACTGGGAAACATAAAATCTATGATCCCATCAAATATTATGATCCCATAAAAACAAAAGTTTGCATTTAGAAAGCCACAGAAATTTCTAAGCAAAAGAGATGGTGAATTTGCCTCATGTTTGACTCCCAAAACCACGAGATTCCTTAGGGAAAAATCAGTCCCAGAGAAACCACGGACGCGGGGTGGGGG
>NW_010294277.1:602-934 GCF_000700745.2 Antrostomus carolinensis
ACTCACGTCTCAGTTTTGGCACGAGCAGCCCCAGAGGGATGGAGCTGGAGCTCGAGGGATTCTCCTCTCCCTCCTCACGCTCACCTTTAACGTCACGAGCTCACTCCACAGAGCTGGCAGATCCCAAGCGTGAGGGTTGTGACAGCAGAAGCCAGCAGAAAAAGTCTCCACAAATGGCCCAAAATGCTTCTTTTTCATATTAAACTTCATTACAATAACCGAGGACACCTCCTTGGTCACCCTTATAGCCCAGCAAAGCACTGGAACACCACTGGGATTGGGAATATACAGCCACATCCTGCCTCTCACAGAATCACAGAATGTTGGGGATT
>NW_010294278.1:0-2115 GCF_000700745.2 Antrostomus carolinensis
GTTGTGTCCATGGCTGACGCCTTGGGGATGCATCTCCGGTAGAACCGGCTCTGCTCAGGCCCAGAAACGCTCAGAGACATGTGGCCCCTTCCCTGCAGAGCTCCCCAGCTCCGCCTGCGCAGTGCCGGAGCACGCTGAGAGCTCCTGCCCTGCTCGCAGGGTGCTGGCACCGAGGTCACCAACCCCAGTGCCTGAAGAAGACTAAAATCTTGCCCACAGGCTGGAAGGAAGCTGCCGCAGTGGCCAAAGGAGCCGTGACACCAGTGCCATGAAATGCCAGACACCTAATGAGCACAGTGCTTCCTAATGAATAAACACATGGAAGCAAATCCCGAGAATCAGCCTGGCTTCCCTGGATCACGCTGTTCTCTGATCCTTGTCCTATCTCGGCCTGCGGAGCAACCTTTGGATGGCATGAAATTGCATCAGACCCCGGCATCACCGCGGCACCGAGCCCGTGTAACCCAGACCACAGCTCCCAGCAGGGTCTTGGCCTGTGTCACCATGCCTGGGTGAGCAAAGGGAGCGTGCCGGGCTGCGAGGCCGTGGGACACCTCCTCACCTACCAGCAAATTCTCCGCCGGCTGCTCCTACTGCACTAAGCCATTGCCACACAGTAAAAACGAGCCTGACCACACACCGAGCTGTAAACTCATCAGCAATTTCCTCCCCCTCCCCAGTTTTCTTTTTAAGCAGAGTAATTGTGTTGAGGTCAGAGAGATAATCCTGATTTACACCAGGGTTAATGTTTGCGCAGGCACCAGTGACAAAAGAAGCTTGCAGCCCTTCACCTCCAATTTTGGTAAATGGGAGTTAATTGTTGAGCAGGAAGGTGGGGGGGGACATGCTGATCACACCTCCTGGTTTATGCTGTGGCCCCAAATCTGCTGCTACAGAGCAAGGGGAGGTGGTGAGATTTAACAGATGGGTAGACAAGGTGCTCAGGGACATGGTTTAGAGGTGGGATTGGCAGTGTGAGGTTCATGGTTGGAATTGATGATCTTAAAGGTCTTTTCCAGCCTCTATGATTCAGTGATTCCATGAGACCGAAGCTAAGCAGACAGTATCGGGGCAGGTATTTGTTTTGCCTTAGTACCAGGAGCTCTGAATCAGCCCCTGGGATCATGGCACGTGCTACCAGATACCCAGATGTGTCCACTGACTTCAGATCCAGCAGTTCCTGGCTGCATTGGGTGAGGGCAGGGAGGGCCTGGCTCCCCGGGGGGCTCAGCACCCCCTGACTCAGAGCGGGGCTGCCGAGGTTTAGCACTCAGGTTGGCAGGCGCCTTGGGAAGTCACTCCTCCACCCCCTGCTCAAAGCCAGGTCAGTGCTGGGTTCAGATAAGGTTGTCCAGCAGGTTTCCGTGAGTGGGAGGTTTTTCCAGGAATGGCTAGGACAGGGGAAGGGCAGCTCAGACAAGCTCTGCCCACCTTGTCCATGACAGGGGAGAGAAACCCGGGAGTTTGAGCACGAGGCAGGATTGGCGCTGCGACTACAGCCACTCACCAGGTCCATGGGCCAGCAACGGCACAGGGAGTCCCAGCAAAACACACGCTCAGAGCCTGAGAACCTAGTTTTATACCAGTATCTCCACAGCTTTACCTTGTCCCTGCCACCCACGAGGACACTCTAAGCAAAGGTTGCAAGCAAGAGCGCAACAAACAAAGTCACCTTGACCTTAACGGGGGACATTGGCAAAGGGGGCCTTGGACACTGTTTGTCTTTCCCTCCTGCACCGCCATCTGGAGCTGGGGACACAGATCACAGTCCCTGTCGACAGAGCAAGAGCAACAGACATCTCTGTCAGCATCTCCTTGGTGTGGTGGGGACACAGAGCTGAGGTTGGGGAGGGAGAGCCCACCTGAGCTCTGAGCCTGTTCAGGGGCAGCTGAGGGCAGAGCAGCTGGGGAGCCTGATGCTGAAGGGGCTGGAGCATCTGTCTTATGGGGAGAGGCTGAGAGAGCTGGGTCTGTTCAGCCTGGAGAAGACTGAGAGGGGATCTTATCAATGTTTATCAATATCTAAAGGGCAGGTGTCAAGAGGATGGGGCCAGACTCTTCTCAGTGGTGGCCAGTGATAGGACAAGGGGCAACGGGCACAGAACACAGGAGGGT
>NW_010294278.1:2190-3057 GCF_000700745.2 Antrostomus carolinensis
CTTCTCTGGAGATATTCAAAACCTGCCTGGATGCTTTCCTGTGCAACCTGTTGTAGGGAACCTGCTTTGGCAGAGGGGTTGGACTGGATGATCCCCTGAGGTCCCTTCCAACCCCACCAGTCTGTGACTCTGTGACTCTGTGAGCGCAGCCTCAGCTCTGAAGCGATTCCTGCAGCCACGGTGCTCATTGTGGGGAGGGATTCAACGCAGGAATGGGCTTCACTGGTCTGCTCCATCCTCACAAGATGTACCCTGGCAGCTGCGGAGGGTTCGTTGGACCAGCCATGGGCTCAGTGGATTTCTCAGTGGTTTCATGTTGTCAGCTCCCAGGGCAGCGATGCTCCGTGGCACAGCCCTGCCCCAGGAAGCTGCGAGGTGCTGCATCCCCGTGACGGTGTCTTTTCTGGTTGCACAGTGTGGTGCCGGCTGCAAACTCCTCCGTGGCATCGGGCAACAACAGGTCTGGCTGCCGAGGAACACTGAGCAGCTAATGAAACACGCGGAGTGAAAAGGTGGTGCTGACAGATGAGCTGATTTCTCACATGCCTACGATATTGTTTTAAAGCACATTAAACCCCCTCCTGGTGCTGCAGGATCATTACCGCAGGTATTCCCAGTGCTGGATCGCACCTCCGAGGAAGATGGGGATGGGGGGGGAACTCAGGAGCTGCTGTTCTGCATTTTTATGTTGTTTGGTTTTTTTTCCCGGTGATAATTTATTGAATTACCACCTTTCCCCCACACCCTTGCACGCTCCTTTTGGTCCCACGCGGAAGCGCGGCGTGTCCGGTCCCCACCAGGTCAGCAGCAAACCTGCTGGGGTGGCTGCGTGTACAGTCACCGTGTGACAAAAGGGGACGTTCCACC